>NC_066561.1:6464020-6481520 GCF_024679095.1 Eriocheir sinensis | reverse complement strand
TTTCTTTTCTTTTTAACTTATCTTTCCCTTCTTTCTCTTTCTCACTTGTTTTCGTTTCCTCCTCCTCGTCCTTCTTTTTCTTTTTTTTCTGATCAATGTGTCTTCGTTTTATGTGTTTTTTAATATTTTTTTTAACCTGAGTTCCAGTACACGTGAGTTCGTTTGCGAAAACAATAAAAAACAAGACTTCTAAATTAAAAGGAAGAAAACAAGTGAAATAATTTTGGGTTACGGCGCCGGAGTCTTTTATTTTCTTTCCTAACATTTTTCTTTTCCGTATTTAGTTTTCTTTTCTTTGTTTTCCATTTTTTGTTTCCTTTCGTTCTTCATCTGCGCCAAACAAAACTGTAAATAAAGTTAACATATTTGGGCCAACACAATCCTTGCTCGTTCTTTGTGCGTGCTTTCGCCTGGATGTACACGTATGTATGTATGTATGTAGGTATATATGTATCTATGTATGTATCGCTGTTTCTATGTCACTTGCACACGCCTTTGAAGCCTATAGTCTTTCGTGCACATGGTAATTTACGCACATAAACGCACATACACACACTCATACAAGCAAGTGATCATGGTATATGCACACACACACACACACACACACACACACACACACACACACACACACACACACACGGGATAAATGTGTGATGCTATTCTTTCAAAACACATATCTCCCCTTCGCATAACCCTTTCCAAACACGTATCTTTCCTAACATGTATCTTTCCAAACATGTATCTTTCCACACACGTATCTTTCCAAACACGTATCTTTCCAAACATGTATCTTTTCAAACACGTATCTCCCCTTCACATAACCCTTTTATAAACCTTCCCTTCGTAAACAAACCCGGCTCCTCATTTTCTTTACGAGGAAGGTCCCTTTAGAACATACTCTTTTAAAAGGCAGCAAAGTTTAATAAAGGACGAAATACTGACGGTCCCGTTTTGCTGTGTAGGTATTTTTGTTTATTTTTGGGAGATACTCTGGTGAGGTTTTGGATATTTTTATAAACGCTCTCTGGCATTTTATTCATTTTATTTTTTCTATTTTATTTTTCATGGTAAATATTTTTTTAGTATTTTGAAACTGAAGAAAATCAATGGAAATGCGGAGAGAGAGTTAATTAACTGAAAGGTATCGGGAAGTCTGTCTCTCCGGTTGAAATTGTATTATATTTTCCTTTTCCTTATATTTTAGAAAGGGAGCTTTTTTTTATTCACGCGTCTCCTACATTTTGGAAAGATTTATTTTTATTTTTTGCTTATTCAGACTTCATTTTCGAGAGGGCGGAAGATTTTTTTTCCTCTCTTCTTCAGACACTGGTAATATTTTGCGAAAGGAATTATTTTGTTTTATTCAGACACAAGCTTTATTACCTTTCATCACTTATTTCTGCTTTACGAGGCACTCCAAAAGCCTTCATGAAAACAGGACACGCACTACCAGCAGCCACAATTTTGTATTCATTTTTTCTTTGGCAACGTTGCACATTTTTTTATATATTTTGTTTTCTATTCTTTCGTGTGCAGTACTTTTGTTTACTCTGGAGCGCACACACACACACACACACACACACACACACACACACACACACACACACACACACACACACAAAGCCTTGCATGGACCGCTTAATGCCTACATAATCTTCTTTATTTTATTTTTTCGGGGATGTCTGGCACGCACCCTGCACCCTTATCTCCTCCTCCTCCTCCTCCTCCTCCTCCTTTATCTCCTTCCATTCCTCCTTCCCTTCATCCTCCCATTTTTCCTTCCAGTTCTCCTTTCATCCCTCCTTCCTCCTCTATTTCATCTCTTTCCTTTCCTCCCTCCGTCCCTTCTTACCTCCTTCCTCTCCTTCAATTCCTCCTAAAAATCTTCCTTCCTTCTCCCTCTATTCATTCTTCCATCCCTCCTTCTTTCTCTTCCTTTCTTTCTCTTTCTCCATAACTGCCATTCCTTACTTTCCTTGTTCGTTCCCTTTCCATTTTCCCTTCTTCCTTTTCCTCTCTTCTTATCCTCATTTGCAGCTCTCCTGTTCTCCATTTTCTTTATTCCTTTCCCTTTTTTATTTTTTGCCTCCAGCCTATAAAATTATCACCTCTATCTCCCTTCCTTAATTTCCGCCTTTTCCTGCCTCCTCTTTATCATCCCTTTCCCTTCCTTCCTGTATTACCATCCCACATCATTTTCTTCCTCTTCCCTTTTCCTTTTCTCTCTCCTCTCATTTTTTTCCGTTCTCCTTTTCTCTTTTTTTTTGGCCTGAGTTCCTTTCTTTTCTCCTTTCCAGTTACATTCCTCCATCCTCTTCCTCCTCCTCCTTCTCCTCTTTCTCTGCCTCCATACAGTTCCTTCTCTCCCTCCTTCCTTTCTCCTCCCTTTTCTCCTTTCTATCTTCCTCCTGCGTTTCCCTTTCCTCCTCCCTCTATTTTCTCATGTTTCCTTCTTTCTCCCTCCTTCCTTCTTCCCCTCTTCGTTTCCCTTTCCTCCTCCTATTTGTGTCTTCCTTTCCTCCACTATCTCTTTCTTCTCATGTCCTTCCTTCTCTTCTTCCTTTCTCCCCTCTCTGTGCTTCTCTTTCGCCCACCATTTGTGTGTCCATTTCCTCCTTTCTCTCTTTCTCCGCCTTCTCACAATTTCTTCCATCTCTCCTTCCTCCCATCTGCGTTTCCCTTTCCTCCCCTCTCCGCCCTCTTACATTTTCTTCCTTCTCTCTCTCCTTCCTTCTCTCCTTACTTCCTTCTTCCCCTCTGCGTTTCCCTCGCCTCCTCCCATTTGTGTCTTCCTTTCCTCCGCTATCTCGTTCTTCCCGGTTCCTTCCTCCTCTCCCTTCTTCCTTACTCCCTTCCGACCTCCTCTTTGCATTTCCTTTTCCTCCTCTCATCCGTGCGACACTTTCCTCTGCTCTCCGCCTTGTCACGATTTCCTTCTTGTCTCCCTCCTTCCTTCCTTCCTTCCTCCCCTCTTCGTCCCTCTCCTCCTCCTCCTCTCCCTCCAAAAAAACTCTAACTATCAACCGAAGGCTTAAGTAACACATTGGATGCAAATAAAAACAATAAAATATACAACTTCCCACACAAATAAAACTTTAAAAAAATGTTGATAAAATAATGATGACTTTAATAATTAGATGAAGAAAAAATAGCCTTTGTCTGTGCTGGTTTTTCTTGACTTATATTCCTAAAACAAATAACCAAAAAAAACAAAGAATTATAAATAAGAAAATAAATGATAACTGAAATAAATGAATAAAATGTAACCATCTTCAAAAAACTTTATATCATCACATGTATAAAAAAAATTAAGCAAAAAAAATAAAAACAAGAAAAGAAAAACTAATAAAAAAAAGAAGAAAAAAAAATCTCTATATTTAAAAATACTTCTAGAATAACCTGGATTTATCTTTTTTCTCTCCCCCATCTCTCTCTCCCTCTCCCTCTCTCTCTCTCTCTCTCTCTCTCTCTCTCTCTCTCTCTCTCTCTCACTCTCTCTTCCAGTACATGAAGTCCAGCATGGCGGATGGCAACACGACCGTCACCAACTACGGGACGACCATCGAGGGAGACGACGTGTAAGGGGATGCAGAGGGACGAGGAGAAGATGATAGAGAGGAGAGGACGACGAGAGGAAGATGATGGAAAGAAGATGGCCGGAAGATGGTGGTGTAAAGAAAGTTAGTCGACGAGAGAGAAGATGAAGAACAGCGAATCACAGAGAAAGTGAAAGTGAATGAAAGTGAAACAGGAGAATATGACCAGAAGATGATGCAAAGAAAGTTAGTCAACGAGAGAGATGAAGGAGAACAGCGAATTACAGAGAAAGTGAAAGTGAATGAAAGTGAAATAGAAGAATATGACCAGATGATGCAAAGAAAATCAGTCGACGAGAAAGAAGATGAAGCAGAATAGCGAATAACAGAGAAAGTGAAAATGATATGAAAGTGAAACAGAAGAATATGACCAGAAGATGATGGGATGAAGATGATGTAGGTAACAGCAGATGATTAGAAAGCTGAAGTTGATGTACAGACGAAGCAGACGACCAGAGAGTGAATATGATGAGGGGAACAGAGGACGACCAGAGTGAAGATGATGTACAGAAATAAGACAAGAAAGTGAGGATGATGACACGAACAGCGGAAGGCAAACGGTGAAGATGATGGTGATGGAGAGAAGCGGAAAACCAAAGAGTGAACATGAAACAGAGTAGACGATTTGAGAAAGTAAAAATGACATGCAGAAATTCAGATGACGAGGATAATGAAGCTAATGCAGAGAAAGTTAAGCATAATAGCGGGTTTTACATAGAAGTACCTGGTCGGCTGCAAATTAGCGAATATAAGAAGACCAACAGAGGAAGAAGATTAGGATAGATAGCTCAACACCACTACGAGGAAAGGCGAAAAAGAGAAGAGAAGAGAAGAGAAGAGAAAAAAAACGGAAAGATTTGAAGTTAGAAGAGGATAAAATAAAAAGAAAAGGAAAGAGAAGAGACAAGAAGAGCAGAGAAGAGACGAAAAGGAGAGGAACGAGAAAAGAATAGGAGTGAAGGAAAGATATCAAAGAAAAAATAGAAGAAAAAGCAGAGAGCAGAAATTAACAGAACAGAGAAATAAGAGGAAAAAAAGAAAGACCGGAGAAGATGCAATACAAGGGAAGAAATGGAAAAAAACAAGTAAAAAAAATAGATTAAACGAATGAATGTGGAAGTGGAGCAATGAATTAGAAAGCAGCTGTGAAAAAAAATAACAGGAATTTTAGAGAGGAGAGAACGGGAAGAAAATTAAAACCAAACAAATAGGAAGAGAAAAAAGACGGATGGTGGAGGAAGGAAAAAGAAAAGAAAAAGACAAAAAAGAAAACCGCCTCAAACGAAAGAGGGAATGTATAAAAGATAAAAGATAAAAAAAAGATAATAAAAAATGGAAAAGAAATAAAGAAAACGCAGATAACACCGTCAAAGAAAATGGAAAACAGGGATACACGCGCAAAAAAAAAAAAATATCCAGGAATCTAAAAAATAAATAAAAGGATTGAAGTGAAAAGAGAATAAAGAAATAGAAAAAAAAAGAAAGAAAAAAGAAGAGTGGGATGAAGGAGGGTGTCAGAGAAAGAAGAGGAAGAGGAGTAAGGTGATGGCTTGAGGGGAGGAAGAAGAGGAGGAAGACGAAGAGGAAGAGAAAGACAAGGCGAGGAGAAGGGAGATGACTTGAGGGGAGAAAGATGAGTAGGAAGAGGAAGAGGAAGAGGAAGACAAAAAAAACTGAGGCGGAGGAGAGTGAGAAGTGAGAGAATAAACTATTAAGCAGAAGGAGGAGGAGGAGGAGGAGGAGGAGGAGGAGGAGGAGAAAGAGGAAGAGGACATAAAAGAGGAAAACAAGAGGACGTGTTTACTCCCTCTTGGCATTTTTAAGCACATTGTTTCTTTCCCTGAGGATGTGTGGACAAAGAGGTCTTCATGGCTACTCTCTCTCTCTCTCTCTCTCTCTCTCTCTCTCGGTATTGTGCGAACCAAGACAGAGGAGAAGGTTGGGAGGATGGAATTAAAGGGAAAATATAAACCTCTGCGTAATAAAAAGGAAAATGTGTGTGAAGGAGAAACTCGCCTATACGCACAAAAGCGAGAGGAAGAGAAATAAGAATAAAAATGGATAGAAAGAAAATTAAATAAGAAAGCTGAATGAAAAAGTGTGAAATAAAGTGAATGATAGTGAGTAAGAATGTAGAAACAGAAATTGTACATATAAAACCAACACAAAATGGATATACTAAGAAGGAAAAAAACACCCAAATAAAAGAAAAAAGGAGGTCAGCTGGACGAATTAGAAAACGCAAGCGGACATTTATTTAAGAAGGAAAAATGAGAAGAAAAAAAAGTGAGATGTTGACAGAAAAAGAAAAGTGAAGAGAAATCATGAAAAATCGGAAGAAAAAATGTAGTGAAATGGAAAAAGAATAAATGATAAGAAATGAAACTGAAAAAAAACAGGAAAAGTTGAGGCGATAAAATACTAAAAGGGAAAAAAGAAAAAAATTATAGAAATGAAAAGTAAAAAACACGAAAAGATGAAGCCAAAACAAATATACTAGAATGGAAGAAAAAAAAAAAAAGAAATGAAAATAAGGAAATTAAAAGAAAAAAAACATAAATACCAAATGAAAAGAAGAATGTAAATTAAAAAAAACGAAAATACAGCAAAAACATCAATACCATCACCAAAATGTCTTCTAAGTGGCAAAGGAAAATTAAAACTGTTTCTCAGGGGGTGAAAATCAACTTAACTAAACGAGTGTTACAATTGATCATCATCGGTGTTCGTTCGTACATGTGTTCGTTGATGGAGTATTATATGACGTCATCACTGTACGCCTAATTATCACTTTTTACCTGTGTGTTTCTTAGGTGTGACGGCGGGCAGGTGTGTGTTGGCGGGCGTGATCTTGTCTTTATTATTCTCTAAGGTATGGTTATTTTTCTTGATGTGTTTGTATAGCTGTGAAGAGTTCATATATACGGAAAATAAGAGTGTTTAAAAATAGTGGGTTACTGACTTCAATATTTCACAGATTTTTACATATTCATTAATTGATTACGATTTAGCATTCGCATTTTTCACAGATTTTCTTTTTTTTCTACAATTGATGGAGATTTTAACTTACGCCTTTTTCGGTCTGTCTTTTTTCTTAATGGGTGATGGAGAGTTTTAACTTCCGCATATCTCTGAGTTAAAAAAATATGTGCAGCGTCTGAGTGTTTAAGAGACGATACACCAGCTTCTATTTTTTCCAGTTTTCTTTTTTTAATTGATCAAGATTCACCTTTTACATTTTTCACAATTTTCTCGTTTTCTTTCTGTTATGGTTATTTATTTTTTGCATTTCCCAGTGTAAAAAAAAAATATGGAGCATGTAAATATTTGAAAAAAGGTGACTGGCTATTTTTTTCAATGATTTTATGTCTATTTTGAAGGTCATTTAACTTTTGCATATCCCAGCGTTGAAAAAAAAAGTACGAAGTATGTAAATGTTTCAAAAAGGTAACACACTGGCTCCAGTTTTTCACTTTTTATTGTGTTCTTATTTACTATCAAAGGATATGTAACGTTTGCATCTATCAGCGTTGAAGGAAAAATATGAGTACGTAAATGTTTGAAATTGGTGATTCTGGTTCGTTTTTTCACTCATGTCTTTTATTGAAGCGCTTCTAACTTCTGCATTTATCAGCGTTAAAGTAAGATATGAAGTGCGTAATTATTAGGAGAAGTTGGCAATGGCTTTTCACTTTTTAACCGAGTTCTATTTTTAAACCTAACTTTCCAGCTTTCGCAATCATCAACGTTAAAAAAAATATACGGAGTGTGAGTATTTGAAGCAGGTGGTACTGGCTCTTATTTTTCGCCGCCTTTCTCTCTCTGATTGACGAGTGTTTAACTTTTCACATTTCGTCACAAGTTTCGTCGTTTTCTTTGCTCGTAACTTTTGGGATGATTTATGCGCGAAGTTTTTGGGAAAATCATCACGTATCTAAGATTAATAAGAGCCCCAAATACCAAACTCTTCCTCTGGGACTAAAAATAGGAATACATCAACTTCATGACCCACTTCCACACTCCACGATGTATATGACTCCCATCCTCCTAAATCTGAGCTTACAAAGTGTACAGAAGAGGAGGTACATACATACATAAACCATATAAAAATAACCATACAAAAAACTATAAATAAAAAAACTGTATAAAATTGATGTATGGATGAGTGACTTTCAAACTCTTCAAAGTAGGCTAACCACGTGACCACGACGGGAGAATGTAAACAAAGAACAGCTGACCGCAGACCGCCACGTGTTCCCCCTCGCACGTGTTCATGTTTACCTTTTACCGACCATCTGAGAGACACGCTGCGGCCGGCTTTCCTTCGTAGCGACCTTTCCAAACCAGTGTAGTCCATAAGCCCGTACTTAGCTATTCTTATATGTTATACCGAATCATTTATCGTTGTTTATTTGTAGGTAATACTGTGGCAATACTTGTAGTGGCTAAGATATACAGTTAGACTATTACTACTGGCGCTAAGCTGATGTATTGAAGCCTACGTGTTCATCATACATAATACTACTACTACTGCTGATACATGCCGTTTTAGGTGTAAATACATATACATAGAGATATTACTACTACTACTATTATAACATGTATGTACTACTTGTTATTGTGTATTCCTTCCTCGTGATGGTGAGGGAAAAGTAACCGATAGAGTTCATGTTCATCCTGTCATTCACGGAGTCACGCGTTCATCCACTCATCACTTCATCCACGTCGAAGTCCATCAACAAAGAATAGTGTTTATTTTTCGTGATTAGCTTTTTCCACTTAACTCATGTAGGGCGAGACGCGGCAAGAGTCTCCTTAATCTGTACAGTCGATCTCACGCGCATAATAACAGCCTCCACCCCATACCCAGACCTCACCTGTACCCCACGTGTAATTACCTTCCCCTGAACCTCCCCCACGGTCATGTTACCTGTCACCGCTTCCCCCAGGTGTTGACATACATGGTGACTGTACGCGGCTTATGTGTGTGCACGAGTGAGTGTGTACATAGTGGCCACATCCCAGAAAGGTGTACATGGATATTTGGTGTGAACATGGGCCGCGATAACGTACAAAGGATGCTAATGATGATGATGATGATGACGATGATGGTGATTAAATATAAAAGTGTCCCATATCAAAGGTGAATCTTGGTGCTTCTCTGGGCTGTCTTAGAGCGAGGATCTCTCTCTCTCTCTCTCTCTCTCTCTCTCTCTCTCTCTCTCTCTCTCTCTCTCTCTCTTTCCTTTGATATCAGCTTTCCGCTCAATAGTGACAGACCGCTTTAGTTTCCTCTGACAGTCCTTCCTCTCGTGTAATGGTCTCTCTCTCTCTCTCTCTCTCTCTCTCTCTCTCTCTCTCTCTCTCTCTCTCTCCGGAATATATTACTAAAGAAAACGGGGAACGCGGCAGCAAACAGGCATTTTTTAGAGGGGTGACTCGCTCAAACCACTTCTTCCCATTACTCTGTAGACTACTAATGTTAGCTGATCGCGTCGCTGTGGCAGTATGGCATTTCAGGGCATTTAATACTAGGGTAAGGCGATCTTTCACTTAACTAAGGCGTAAGGCGGCGGTGTGTGTGCGTGTGTGCGTGTGTGTGTATCGTACTATAGTCATATATATTGATGTACCTATTTGGGGCGTGTCTATTATATTTTCTCCTTTGTAATATCGCGTGTGAATGAGTTTTTAGGTTTTAAGTCCGTGGATTTTAAAGAGATGAACAAGCAGGGATTTCTATCATTCTTATTATCGGTGTGTCTGTCTGTCTGTGTGTCTGCTTGGAGATATATTACGTGTTGGGTTAATTGGTTACCTGGGCGAAAGGTGAGCCACAGGTACGAGTAGTGGTTTAATTAAGTGCAATATACAGGTAATCTCTAGCCGGTGTATATACCTGGGTGAGCTAATGAGGCGGTCCAGGTAATCTCCGGCGGATCCACCTGAGGGCCGTGATTGAACAGGTGTGTGTCCGGCTTACGTAGCGCTAATTGACGAGTGCAATACGCAGGTAATCTCTCCCTCCCACAGGCCAATCACAGGAGACGATGGTCGGTGTGATGGGGCGATGACAGGTGAGCCAGGTAGATACGTAAACATGGACAGGTAGATACGTAAACATGGGCAGGTAGATACGTAAACAGGGGCAGGTAGATAGGTAAACAAGGGAGACAGGTAAACAAGTGGGTAGGTGGGTAAACAAGGGGAACATAGGTGGGTAAATCAAGTGAAAGTGGTTTAAAAAGGGGGTAAATGGGTATAAAAAAAAGTGGGTAGGTGGGTGAAGGTGGGTATATGGGTAAGAAACATAAGGGTAAATGGGTAAAAACGTGGGCAGGTGGGTAAGAAAGATAAACAAAAATAGGGAGATGGGGAAACAAGGCTACATAGGTAGGTACACAAAGGTAGGTGGGTAAAAAAAAGTGGGTAGGTGGGTAAAGAATGGGTAAACAGTGATAGGCAAACAGGCAAAAAGAAAAGGGTAGGTGGGTTTTAAAAAAGGGTAAACAAAAGTAGATAGGTAAAAACATGGGTGGGTAGGTAAACAAAAAGGGTAGGTAGGTGAATATTAAGGGTAGATATGTAGATAAAAAAAAGGGTAGGCCTATAGGTAAAAATAAAAAGGGTAATTGGGTAAATTTAAGGAAGTTTGTTAATTAAGGGAGCACTTTTTTCCTCTTTAAATATATATATACTGTATTTCTGCATTCAGTGATGGTGATGATGATGATGATGATGTTACTTATGTATAAAGATATATAGACCTACTGTATCCCTGTGTTTGTGTGTGTGTTTGTCTGTGTGTGTGTGTGTGTGTGTGTGTGTGTGTGTCATCATGGTCGTTATACAGCAGTAATGCATGACTCAAGCACAGGAATAAGATAAATTAATACATAAATAAATAAATAAATATAGATAAACAAATAAATATATATAAAAAAATAACCACACATGCATAGCGTATATAATATTTTTGTATGTTGCTTACGAAACTAAAGAAGAAGAAGAAGAAGAAGAAGAAGAAGAAGAAGAAGAAATAGAAGAAGACGCTTTCAAGGCCTACATAAAAAAAAAGAAAATAGGCCTACAATGATAGCAAGAACAAACAGACAAACAAACAACCATAAACAACTCACTGCGGTCCTAAAGAAAAAAAAAACAGAAGATACATAAACTCCACATAAAAGATACATACACTATACATTATCTATACATATACCTCGAGGAGCAGCGCGCCGGGTGAATAAGTGTAGAATAAAACTAACATAAAATAATCGCTTTTTTTGAACGCTATTTTTGTATCTGTAAATAGGTGTAGATTAAGTGTAGGCACCCCCCACCCCCACCCCTGGTACACCCATCCGTGGTACACACCCTATACCCCCACCCCACACCTTCCTTCACATCTCCCTTATGCAGCCCTTCCCCCATACTTTTCAGACCCCGGATCTAACCTCACCTCCCCCTTCACACCCCCTTTTCACCATTTCCCGTACATTTCAGACCCCGGAACTTAGCTACTCACCTCCCCCTTCACATCCTCCCTTTAAATGCCTCTACAGCCCTTCCCATATCTTTCAACCCCTCAATTTATCACCTTCCCCCTTCACAGACTCCATTTTCACCCCTATACAGCCCTTCCCATACCTTTCAAACCCTCCAAACCTAACCTCACCTCTCCCCTTCACATCCTCCCTTCAAACCTCTTAACAGCCCTTCCCATACCTTTCAAACTCTCAATCTATCACCTTCCCCCTTCACACCCTCCCTTTACATACCTATACAGCCCTTTCCATAGTTTTCAGACCCCCAACCTAACCTAATCCCCCCCTTCACATCCTCTTCACCCAAATACACCCCTTCCCATACTTTTCAACCCCCCCACACCTTACCTCACCTCCCCCATTCACACCCTTTCCCCCCTTCCCATACCTTTTCGACCCTCCTCACCTTCTCTGCCCACCCCTTTCACATCCCTTCCTATACTTTTCATCTCACAAAAAAAGGAAAAAGATAAGAAACCAAAACAAAACCAAAAATGATGATAAAAAAGGATAAGACGAGGCATAATCTTGAGAGGATCACCTGTCTCAAGGGCTAATTAGTTCATGCTCACCTGAAGCAGAGTTTATTAGCCTAAAATTAGGTGTTTTGTTTGGCTTATTAGGGAGGAAGAGGAAGAGGAGGAAGAGGATAAGAGGAAGAGAGGTGTGTGGAAGATTTAGTAGAAGGAAAATATTGGTGGAGAAAAAGGAGTTTATGAGAAAGGAGAAAGAGAAAGTGAGTTGAAAGAGGAAGAGGAGGAGGAAGAGGATAAGAGGAAGAGGGTGAGTGTGCAAAATTTAATAGAAGGAAAATATTGGTGGAGAAAAAGGAGTTTATGAGAAAGGAGAAAGAGAAAGTGAGTTGAGAGAGGAAGAGGAGGAGGAAGAGGATAAGAGGAAGAGGAGGAGTGTGCAAGAGTTAATAGAAGGAAAATATTGGTGGAGAAAAAGGAGTTTATGAGAAAGGAGAAAGAGGGAGTGAGTTGAAAGAGGAAGAGGAGAAAGAGGAAGAAGGAGAAAGCAATGGATAAGGAGAAAGAAGAGGAGGAGGCAGAGAAGGAGTAGGACGAATAGAAGGAAAAGGAGGAGAAGGAGGAGGAGAGGACAAAGAAAGCAATATGGATGTCACACGAGTCATACACTGAATGAGCCAACCGTCACGTAATGAATAACACGTCAGGAAGAACATAATTTCACTTCAGTTACTCATCCATTCATTTTCTCACCTCATCTTCTCATCAGCTTAACCCTTTCCTCTCATCTCTTCATTAATACATACACCTCCTCACCTCCTGGCCTCTTCATCTCATCTCCTTGTCATATATTACGCTAATGACCTCATTTTTGGATATCTTACCTGAGCAATCACATTCACAGGCTCAAAATTGCTTTCTTACCTGGTTCTCCTTCGCTCTCCTTCAATAACTCACTCACTCATCCAATATTCAGTTACTCATAAAAAGTCGATGTTTTGCCATATATAAGAAGCCTGTCTCCTCCTCCTCCTCCTCCTCCTTCTTCATATTTCCTTTCCTCCATGGTTCAGCTCTTCTTCCTCCCCTTCTTCTGTCACACTTCTCTTCCTTCCTTCCTTCCTTACTCCCTCGTCCCTCCTTCCTTCCTACCTTCCTTCTGCCCCACTTTTCCTTCCTCCTTGCTTTCAGGGTCCCCTAATTCCTCACTTCCTCCTCCGCTCCAGTATTTTTTTCTTTCCTCCGTGCCTCATTCCTCCCCTCCTCCCCCTCTCTGTCCTCCTTCCTTCTCTCTCTCTCTCTTCATCATTTTCTTGTCCGATTCTCCTTTCCTCCTTCCTCTTTAATCTTCTCTCCTTCCTCTCTCAGTTCATGTCTTTCTGATTTCCTGCGTTTTTTTTTCTCTATATCTCCCATTCCCTCCATCCCTCCACCTTCTTTCCCTCCTTCCTTCCTACCCTTCCTCTCATCCTTCCTACTTCTCTTCCTCCCATTTTTATCCTCCCTCCATCTATTCCTCCTTCCCATTTTTCCTTCCCTCTCTTCCTCTATTTTTTTCCTTTTATTGCTTTCCTTCTTTCCTCTATTCCTTTCCCTATTTTTCCTTCCTTTAATTCTACCCTCTGTTCCTCTTTCCCATCCTTTCCTTCCCTCTGTTCATATATTCTTCCTTCCATCTTTTCCTTCCTTTTTACCTCCCTCTCTCTATTCCTCCCTTCCTTTCCTCCTCCTTCTCCTCTTCCTTCCATCTTTTCCTTCCTTCCTTATCTCCCTCTCTCTATTCCACCCTTCCCTTCCTCCTCCTCCTCCTCCTCCTCCTCCTCCTCCTCCTCCCTCCCTTCCTAATGTATGGGGAACGTGTATACCTCTCCACCTGGTCCCGTATGCACCAAAAAAACGTACACACTCACATATGTGTGTATCCACTCACTCCACATGTACAACCCGATCCTGTGTATGTGTGTGTATGTGCGTGTCACAGTAAGTACACACGGTGGAACTTACACATGTACGTCGTGCTAGCCTCAACAAGTGCACATGTAAGTTGATCTTCATGTGCACCGATTTGCTTTATGTGTACGTTCATGACAAAAAAAATATACATACATGGATGGTGATTTTTTTACGTACATATATGTAAACCTTTTTTCCCTACCCCCTTACACCCCCCCCCCCCCAATTTGGTGTGTACACGAATGTCTTTAGAAATTTGTATGTGTGTATGTATGTATGTATGTATGTATGTATGTATGGACTCATGTATAAACGAATGTAGGTATGAATAAATGAATGAATGAATATATGTATGTATGTATGTATGTATTTGTGTGTAAGTATGTATGTATGTGCGTGTGTGTGTCCTGCCAATCCACCTTGTACAGGAGAGACAGGCGTGCCAACTTCTCCCCTTTAATTGGCAGCACTGCGGTTGTATCTCTAAACTTCGGTGATGTTGGCAACTCTGTGTCTCTTGATGTTAGTAATTATCGGAGTGTGTGTGTGTGTGTGTGTGTGTGTGTGTGTGTGTGTGTGTGTGTGTGTGTGTGTGTACCCCGTGTAGACTCTAATACATGTATGACTCGTATATTATAAATGTATGAATAAAATGTAGAAATGTATAAGATGAAAATATTATTTGACCTCTCTCTCTCTCTCTCTCTCTCTCTCTCTCTCTCTCTCTCTCTCTCTCTCTCTCTCTCTCTCTCTCTCTCTCTCGTATTTTTATTCTTCCTTTTTTCCACCTCTTGTTGCTTATTTTCTTACTTGTTTTCTTACTTTCCTTACTTGGTTTACTTTTTTTTGCTTTCTTCCACCTCCTCTTTCTTGTATTCATCCTCCTCTTATACTTCTGATTTTCTGCTTCTCCCCCAGTTTCATATCCTCTTCCTTCTACTCCACCTTCTCCTCTTCTTCCTCCTCCTCTCCCCTTCCCTTCCGGTACAATCCCTTTATTCCGAAGACTGAAATAATCATGGCCGAATCGAACACTCCGCATCGATAAAAGATACTTAAAGAAGAGAAATACGTGCAGCCTGAAAAGACGGACAGGTAAGACGCAACACCTGGCCAACACACCTTTATTAAACACACCTGTACAGACCGTATTACAACACACACACACACACACACACACACACACACACACACACACACACACACACACACACATACTTGCACATACCGACTTACACTCACTTATACAAACACAAACATACATATACAAATTTACACATACACACACACATACATATCTTTGCACACCTTTCACAACACACCTTAACACACACCTTTGCACACCTGAGTCTCGTTTTTCGCACCTGCCAGCCGTGAATTCATTAGGACTCTTTCATTACCTGGATTTTTGCGGTGTTAAAATTCCATTAATTAAGGAATATTCAAACAGAGGGAGGGGCTGATGCTCTTAAGGATAATGATGATGATGATGATGATTCTACACAACTGATAATGATGAAAATGATAACAAAATAATGAGAAATAATGATGATGGTTTTACACAATTAATAGAAACTAACATGGTGGTGGGGACAAAAACAAAAACAACAACAATAATAATAATGAAAATAATAATAATAGCTCATCAAAATTACTCAAAGGCCCAATTAATAAACGACAAAGTAACGAGACAACTTCAAAAACAAACAGCAAACACACACAAAAAACTCGCCCACAGGTAATTAGGTGACACTCATTAGCCGTGAAATTAATCTTTCCGGCTCCTATTTATTGCTTATTTACCTGCGAGAGGGACTTAATTACGCCGATAATTGCTCGGCCACCACGCGGGAAAAATAATGAATACTTGGAGTCTCAACTTATCGGAACAATTAATCACCGCTGACCACACCACCGCTAACACCACCACCACCACCACCGCTAACACCACCACCACCACCACCACCAACACCACCGCCACTACCACCGAGCCCACCACCACAACCACCACCAACACCACTACCACCGCCACTACCACCAACACCACCTCCACCGAGCCCACCACCAACAACAACACCAACACGACCACCAACACCACCACCAACGCCACCACCACCACCATTAACCCCACCACCACCACCACCAACACAATAAACACCACCCCCAACATCACGTCACCACCACCACCAACACCACCACCACCACCACCAACACCAACACCAACAACACATTACACACCACCGCCAACACCACCACGTCACCACACCGGCCGCCGACACCACCACTACACTAACCATTCCCACCACCACCACCACCAAAAACAACACAATAAGCACCACCACCACCATCACCACATTACCACCACCACCACCATTACAACCATGACATTTACCACCACCACCACCACCACCACCATCAACACCACAACTACCACCATTATCACCATCACTACCAACACAATAACACCATCATCACCACTACTACCTCACCAAGAATCCCCACCACAACCACCACCATCACCACCACCATCACTGCATTAAAGACTATCACCACAACCACCACCACCACTATCACAACTAAAATCACAGTAACCGCAACAAACATCATAATAACCACAATCCCCACCACCTCCTCCACAACCAATTCAATCACCACCACCATTACTACCACCCTAATTACCACCACCACCTCCACCACCACCACTAACACCTGCGAGCATAAGCCCTTTGACTCACCGGTTCGGAGCTTCGTCTCACCTGGCGGGCACATTCGAAGCAATTAGTGTTCCGGTTGACCCTTTGATTAGCTTCACTTCTCTCTCTCTCTCTCTCTCTCTCTCTCTCTCTCTCTCTCTCTCTCTCTCTCTCTCTCTCTCTCTCTCTCTCTCTCTCTCTCTCTCTCACCTGTATACACTTTGCATACCTGTACAGCACAAATAACAGGACTCCCCAACGCTTAAGCGGTCAGGGAGAGTGGCGACATGACCTCACCTCGGCTCGACTCTCCTCCGAACACAACTATCTCCTAACCTGTCGCCTAAGGGTTATAAGGCGACTCACGTGTTTCCCACTCGGCCATAACTTGGATACCTGAGACCGCCAATTATAAGGGGCAGCGGAGGGTGACACGGGGAAGTGGCTATCGAAAAACCTGCTCTGGACGTCATTGGGTTGGTTGGAGGGTAATGGAAAGGGTTCGCGGTAATGTGTATGTATGTAGTTAAGCGGAGAAAGCAGCGTTAGGGAAGGGATTGATGGGATTAGAAACGATGACGGGGAATGAGTATGCCGGAGAGTAGTTAAAGAGATAGAGTGAATGGATAAGAAGAGAAACGAATAAGAGGAAATAGTGTGTTGAAGAGAAGTTAAGGAATTAGGAAGTAAATGGAAGAGAAGAGATGGGAAAAATGAAGGAATGTAAGGGAAAGAAATGAGATGAGAATATGATAGAAAAAGAAGGGAAACGAAAATAGGGAACGAATGTGGGGGTGAGATAGGAGGTGAAAATAAACAAAGAGAAGTAGTGTGATAAAGGGAATGGATGAGAAAAGAAAAGAAAAAGGGAGCTAATGTGGTGTAGAGGAAATAAGAGAAAACATGATAAAAGGAGTAGTGATAAGAAGTGGATTGATGAGAAAAACGGAGAGGGGAACTAATGTGGAGGAGAGGAATGAGGTGGAAAAATGATCGGAGGAGTGTTAAGAAGCGGATGGATTGATGAGGACAGAGACGAAGAGGGAAAAAAATGTGGAGGAGAGAAATATTGAAAATGTGATAAAAAGAAGACACGTTAGAGAGAAGAGAAAAAAGCGAAGAAGGAAAAGAATATATATGAAAAAATGAGGTGAAAATATGAATAAACGAAGGAAAAATCTTGACACGAAATAAAAATGCTGAATACAAATAATACAAATGTTAATCAAAAGAAATAT
>NC_066561.1:6409020-6456520 GCF_024679095.1 Eriocheir sinensis | reverse complement strand
TCAATCCGTCATTCTTATTGCTGATGCTATTTTTATACTTTCTCCCTTTCCCTCCCTCCCTCTCTCTCCCTTTCTCTCTCTCTCTTTTCCATGCGTCTATAGATAGTGCGCTCAGCCTAATTTTACCTTCAGTGTCGAAGCAAAAGTGAAGATGGGAGGATGCTGGTGGTGGTGAGGATGAGAGGTGAGTGGAGCTGGTAGTGGTGGTGGTGGTGGTGTTAATAGTGGTGGTGATGGTGGTGGTGTTAGTGGAAGCGGTGGTGATAAGGTTGTGTTAGATATGAGGGATAGAAATAATAAATAGTAGTAGTAGTAGTAGTAGTAGTAGTAGTAGTAGTAGGAATGATATAATAAGAAGCAGATTTTACTAGTTTGAAAAGAAAAAAAGATGAGTAAAAATATAAAAAAGTTACATAGGAAAAGAGAAAAATATATAAAACTGATTAATGTAAACAAAATACTCAACAAACAATCCAATCACCAACCACACACACACACACACACACACACACACACACACACACACACACACACACACACACACACACACACACACATGAACACACAACCTCCCCTCCCCCCCCCACACACACACGAACACACAACCTCCCCCCACCACACACACAAACACAATCCCTCCCCCCCTCACACACACAAACACAATCCCTCCCCCCCCACACACAACACCTGAGGCACCATAGACACAGGTAACCCATCTTCCCACGCCTCTAATTAGCAGGTGTGTGGACGGTGGTGCTGCTCCTGCTGACAATGTGGATCCTTCCCTTTAGAGAGACGGAGGGCCGACGCCTACACCAACGCCTCAAGCCTCCTCCTCCTTCTCCTCCTTTTCTTCTTCCTCTTCCTATTCCTCTTACTACACCGTGGAATTCTACCTCTACTCCTGCCTCCTCCTCCTCCTCCTTCACCTCCACCTCCTCCTCCGTCTCCTCCTCCTCCTTCTCGTCTCTCTATTCTTCTTCTTCTTCCACTTCAGCTTCTCTCACAGGTAAGGAAGTGTTATGTTATTGTGAGTTGATTGGTTGATTCATTGTGTGTGTGTGTGTGTGTGTGTGTGTGTGTGTGTGTGTGTGTGTGTGTGTGTGTGTGATGATAAATAGAAACCCTACATGAAATGATTAAGGTGACCATACACACACACACACACACACACACACACACACACACACACACTCAAAACATTTAGTCTCGAGTATCACAAATATAATTAAGAAAAAACCACACCCACCAAAAAAAGAAATTATTAAACGAATGCTCAGAGTAAAAAAAAAATAATAATAATTTGAGAGTGAGATAACAAAGCTAATAATAACTCTCTCTCTCTCTCTCTCTCTCTCTCTCTCTCTCTCTCTCTCTCTCTCTCTCTCTCTCTCTCTCTCTCTCTCTCTCTCTCTCCAAAAAAAAAAAAATAGGAGACAGAGGATTCAAGGAGGATGATTGCCCAAGAGAACTCGGTTTAAGCACGATCGGAATCCTTTTCTTCCTCCTAATAGGATTCAACACCATCATCAATCTCGTCAACTACATCAACACCAACGGCTTCGGGAGTAACTTCATCAACAGCAGTAGTAGTCAGGGTATTACGAGTTTTATATTTGGAGACAGTGGTATTGGCTTTGGTATTGGTGGTATTGGTGGTGGTGGTGGTGGTGGTGGTGGCGGCAGTGGTAGTGGTTTTGGTGGTGGTGGTGGTGGTGGTGGTAGTGGTGGTGGTGTAGGTGGTGGTGTGCGGAGAAATACCAAGTTGTTAAGAGTGGAGGATATTTTAAACTTCGACAACCTCAAGAGCCTTATTCGTGGAAGAAAGAAGAATGAGAAGAAGAGGAAAGAAGAGGAAGAAGAGGAGGATGGGAAGAGCTGCACATGTAAAGGAGGAGGAAGAGAAGACAACGGCAAGGAGGAAGAGGAGGAGGAGGAGGAGGAGGAGGAGGAAGATGAAGGTAATTTGACTTTCAAGATCATGTAATCAAAAAAACAAAAAAATATAAATAAAAAAAAATTCAAGCAAATTCTTTTAGTCATGATAATTTTAAAGAGACGCGCCTCGCCTCCGCCACAAAAACCAGGTAGTAAATAGAGGCCAACAGGTATTACTAATTAAGCTCAACAAACACCGCTAATTACAAATATTTCGCCGCTTAAAAGTAACTCGTGAGCAGGTAGAGAAGGACTTGTTTGGAAGGGAGTGTGTTTTTATGCATCGCTAACACTGACACCATTTCTCTATTTTTTGTTTTGTTTTTGTTAGTTTTCATTGTTATTCTTCGTTTTCCTTTCTCTGTCTTTCTCTTCTTCTTCTTTCTTGTTTTCTTTCCATTTATTCGCTGTATTTCTCTTCCTTTCTCTTTTTTCTACTTATTTTCTGCTTCATTTTTTTCTTTTTCTATTTATCTTCTTTTCCTTCTTTTTTCTACTCCTTTTCGTCCTTTTCTTCCTTTTCCGTCTCCTTTCTTCAATTTCTTCTTTTTTCTCCTTCTTTCCATTCTTCTTCTCCTTTTCCTCCTCCTCCTTTTCTTCATTTTCTTCTTTTTCTATTTATCTTCTTTTCCTTCTTTTTTCTACTCCTTTTCGTCCTTTTCTTCCTTTTCCTTCCCCTTTCTTCAATTTCTTCTTTTTTCTCCTTCTTTCCATTCTTCTTCTCCTTTTCCTCCTCCTCCTTTTCTTCATTTTCCTCTTTTTCTATTTATTTTCTTTTCGTCCTTTTCTTCCTTTTCCTTCTCCTTTTCAATTTACTCTTTTTTTCCCCTTCTTCTTCTCCGTTTACTCCTCCTCCTCTTCTTCCTCTTGCTCCTCCTCCTCCTCATTATCATTCTCCTCACTCTCATGTAACTCATTACATTTAAATCAAACTTTTATTTTTTTTATCTTGTGTTACATTTTCTCTTCCTTCTGTTCTTGTGCCGCCTCACCTCCTCCTTCTCCTCCTCCTCCTCCTCCTCCTCCTCCTCCTCTAACTTCACACTCCACTTATCTATACAATCTTAACTAACACCAAAAGTAATTCTCTCTGCCACTTTTTATCTCTCCTCTTTCTCTTCTCTTCCTCATTTACCTCCTCCTACTTCTGTTCCTCTTTCTTAACTTCCTCCTGTTGTTTTTTACTTACTCCTCGCCCATTCTTTTACTCCTTCCCCTGTTCCTCCATCATCACCATTTCTTTCTATTCTTGCTTCTCCTTCGCCTTCTCCTACGCCTCTTCCTTCACCTCCTACGCCTTCTCATGTTTCTGGTCTTCCTCCTCCTCCTCCTGCCTCTCATCTCTTCCTTCTCTTTACCCTCCACCCTGATTACCAATAACACCAACTCCTCCTCCTCCTCCTCCGCCCGCAGACATTCTCCGGGACGCCCTCAGCATAGCGGTTCGAGACGTGGGCGTGTGGGCGGGTGTGATAGCAGACTACCCACACTGCGTCCCAAGGCTGGCGTGTGAGGGCCTTAGACTTCTGCCGCGCCCTGTAACTTCGTGAGTACTGTGTTTGTTTGTTTGTTGGTGTGTTGGGGGGGGAGAGTGTGCGTGTGTGTGTGTGTGTGTGTGTGTGTGTGTGTGTGTGTGTGTGTGTGTGTGTGTGTGTGTGTTATATGTTCTGTGTCAGTCTGTAGCATAGTTGTGTTTGTGTTCTCTCTCTCTCTCTCTCTCTCTCTCTCTCTCTCTCTCTCTCTCTCTCTCTCTCTCTCTCTCTCTCTCTCTCTCTCTCTCTCTCTCTCTCTCTCTCTCTCTCTCTCTCTCTCTCTCTCTCTCTCCCTTCCTACCCTTCCCTCTACAGACAATATTCTTGTCACTCATATATCACAACTTCCAATATTGTGTGTGTGTGTGTGTGTGTGTGTGTGTGTGTGTGTGTGTGTGTGTGTGTGTGTGTGTGTGTGTGTGTGTGTGTGTGTGTGTGTGTGTGTGTGTGTTTCGAGATTTCCATACGACCATCAATTTTCTATCCTTAATACTCCTTCCTTCCCTTCATTTAGTATTCATTCATTTTTCTTTCATTTTTTTATTCCTTTTCCTTCCTGCGTTTTCTGGTCTTCCTCCCCTTCCTTCTTTGCTTCATTACTTTTTTACTCCATATTTCTGTTGTTCTTTCTACATTTCTACGTTCCTGTTTTTCTTATTTTCTTCCTCCCTACATTAACTATACTGTTTCTTGCCCTCCTTCCATCTTCCTTCTTCCTTCATACGTTAATCATTACATTCCTTAATTCCGTCCTCTTGTCCAAACGCTTCTTTCCTTCCTCACTTTTAATTATTTCCTCTCGTTCGATTCCTTCTTTCTTTCCTCCCTTAACACCTTCCTCTTCTAATCCTTTCTTCCTTCCTTCTTTCCTTCCTCTCTGATCCCTTCCTTCTTTCCTCCCTTAATACCTTTCTCTTTTTCAGACCCTTCCTTCCTCCTTTCATTCTTTTTCTTCCTTGAACCCTTCCTTCCTCTTTTCTTAACCCTCCCTTCCTATCTTCATCTTTTCTTAACCATTCCTTCCTTTCTTCATCTTCAAACTCATTCTTCGTCCATTCCTCCCTGACCCATTACCCTCCCTCAATCCTCCCCTCTCCTCCCTTCCAGCCTCTTGCATTTTTCCCCTGCGGCGGCGGCGGCGGGGGACTTCGGGGCGGTGGTGGAGGCGGCGAGGGGTGGGACATGCGCTCTCCAGTACCCCCAGTGCCCGCTTCCCACCTCCCCCCAGGCCCATGGCAACGCTAGGCTCTTGTAGTGGCGACGCCCTGTGGTAGTTAACTGGTTGGTCAGGATTTTGTTTGTAGGATTATTAATGTTTTTTTTAGCAGGTAGATAAGGTTGTGTTTGTAGTTTGTTCTTCTGACACCAATTCTTGTCTTTTATTTATTTTCCTTACTTTATATTCTTTTCATTTGTTCTTCTTTTGTTGTTCTTTTCTTTCTCTTTTATTATTCTCTTCATTTGTTGCTCTTCGTCTTCTTCCCGCCCTCCGTTTTTATTTTTTCTCCTCTTTTTTTTGTGTGTTATCTTGCACTCATCCACTGTGAGTTTAAATTTCATCCTTTCTCCTTTTCTTCTGTTTCTACTTCAATTTCATCCTTTCCTTCTGATGTTTCTACTTCTTTTTCTCCTTTTCTTCCTCCTCCTCGCTTTTTTTTTGTTATCTTGCGCTCATCCATTGTGTATTTAAATTTCATCCTTTTTCCGTAATTTCTGTTCCTACTTCAATTTTCTCCTTTACTTCTGGTGTTTCAGCATTTTCTGCCTATTCTTCCTCCTCCTTCTCCTCTTCCTCCTTCTTCTCCTCCTCATCCTCATCCTCGCACAAACAAGAGACAAAAGGGCAAAATGTGTAAGTAATATCTGTTTTAGTTTGTCTCGCCTGATATGCTCACTTATGTTCCGGTAAAGTCACATAAAATTCGAGTTATTATTCATCATTTATTTACTATTTACTTATAATTCACCATTTATTATTTATTTATTTATTTATTTACTTATTCATTATTATTCATTTGATTGTCATTGTTCCTAACGTAGATATTTTCGTATAGTTGAGATTTTAATGATATATATTTATTATGACTGTTTCTACTCGTATTTATTTTATTAAGTGTTCATTTTAAGCACATATATACACCTACCAATTATGTCCGTAGTTAGGATGCACAGGTAAGCAAATAAAAGCTAATCATAGTATCCTCTTCCTCATTTAGATATTTTCGTAGTTTTGACAATTTTGGAATATTTATTACGACTGAGCCAATTCGTACTTATACCGGTAGCAGCGACGGGCCAAATTTGTGGCTTTACCGTGTAGCAGCGACGGGCCAAATTTGTGCCATGATATAACCCCAAAAAATAGATGATACATAATCTGATCACAAATGCTTTGATATATATTATGAAATGGTTTGTGTGAGGGGTGATTTTTTCTCATTTTTCTCGCTTGGAGGGACCATTAAGATACATGATCCCCGCTGCTACCGGGTTATTTAGTTGTTCACTTTTTAAGCAGCTACACTGACGCAGTATTATGTACGAGGTAAGAATGCACAATCTCCTCATAACTCTTTTTATAGGGCCAGTGATTTCAGGGTTTGTTTTTTTCATTATTGTTTTTTTTTTTTTTTTACCTTGAGCTGTTTCGTTTTCTGTAAAATAAATAAAATAAATAAAAGTGAATCATCATCTCCTTGTTCCTCATGTAGATTTGTACATTTACTTTTTTTGGGAATACTTATTTTGAGTGATCCTTTCTCTTCCTTGAACCCTTCCTTCCTCTTTTCTTAACCCCCGCTTCCTTCATCTTCTCTCAACCTCTCCTTCCTTCCTTCATCTTCAAACCATTCCTTCCTCTTTTCTTAACCCTCTCTTTCTTCATCTTCTCTCAACCTTTCCTTCCTTCCTTCATCTTCAAACCCTTCCTTCCTCTTTTCTTAACCCTCGCTTCCTTCATCTTCTCTCAACCTCTCCTTCCTTCCTTCATCTTCAAACCCTTCGTTCCTCTTTTCTTAACCCTTTCTTCCTTCATCTTCTCTCAACCTCTCCTTCCTTCATCTTCAAACCCTTCCTTCCTCTTTTCTTAACCCTCGCTTTCTTCATCTTCTCTCAACCTTTCCTTCCTTCCTTCATCTTCAAACCCTTCCTTCCTCTTTTCTTAACCCTCGCTTCCTTCATCTTCTCTCAACCTTTCCTTCCTTCCTTCATCTTCAAACCCTTTCTTTCTCCATTCCTCCCTAACCCATTCGTATTTTTCTCGTTGTTGCTGTTGCTCTTTTTTAAGCCATTACACCTAAAAATCATGTATGCGTTGTTTAAGCACATATATACACCTACCAATTATGTCCGTAGTTAGGATGCACAGGTAAGCAAATAAAAGCTAATCATAGTCACCTCTTCCTCAATTAGATATTTTCGTAGTTTTGACAATCTTGGAATATTTATTACGACTGAGCCAATTCGTACTTATACCGGTAGCAGCGACGGGCCAAATTTGTGGCTTTACCGTGTAGCAGCGACGGGCCAAATTTGTGCCATGATATAACCCCAAAAAATAGATGATACATAATCTGATCACAAATGCTTTGATATATATTATGAAATGGTTTGTGTGAGGGGTGATTTTTTCTCATTTTTCTCGCTTGGAGGGACCATTAAGATACATGATCCCCGCTGCTACCGGGTTATTTAGTTGTTCACTTTTTAAGCAGCTACACTGACGCAGTATTATGTACGAGGTAAGAACACAATCTCCTCATAACTCTTTTTATAGGGCCAGTGATTTGCGGGTTTGTTTTTTTCATTATTTTTTTTTTTTACCTTGAGCTGTACCTTTACTGTAAAATAAATAAAATAAATAAAAGTGAATCATCATCTCCTTATTCCTCATGTAGATTTGTACATTTACTTTTTTGGGGAATACTTATTTTGAATGATCCTTTCTCTTCCTTGAACCCTTCCTTCCTCTTTTCTTAACCCTCGCTTCCTTCATTTTCTCTCAACCTTTCCTTCCTTCCTTCATCTTCAAACCCTTCCTTCCTCTTTTCTTAACCCTCTCTTCCTTCATCTTCTCTCAACCTCTCCTTCCTTCCTTCATCTTCAAACCCTTCCTTCCTCTTTTCTTAACCCTCGCTTCCTTCATCTTCTCTCAACCTTTCCTTCCTTCCTTCATCTTCAAACCCTTCGTTCCTCTTTTCTTAACCCTTTCTTCCTTCATCTTCTCTCAACCTCTCCTTCCTTCATCTTCAAACCCTTCCTTCCTCTTTTCTTAACCCTCGCTTTCTTCATCTTCTCTCAACCTTTCCTTCCTTCCTTCATCTTCAAACCCTTCCTTCCTCTTTTCTTAACCCTCTCTTCCTTCATCTTCTCTCAACCTTTCCTTCCTTCCTTCATCTTTAAACCCTTTCTTCCTCCATTCCTCCCTAACCCATTCGTATTTTTCTCGTTGTTGCTGTTGCTCTTTTTTTTAAGCCATTACACCTAAAAATCATGTATGCGTGGTTAGGAGTACACAAGCTAGCAAATAAAAGTCGTTACATCAATTTTTTTCTTTAGCCTGCCTTGTAATTTGTATTTTCTTTGACGTCAGGTGGAGAGGTTTTTATGGCATACTCTTAACTCTGTACAGATTGACGCCTCTTACACATCACTCAGGAACAGGGTGAATTACATTGGTAGCAAAAGCGATGGGTAATGGATCAGATATATTGTAAGAAAGATATAAAGATGGACAGAGATATACAGATAAACAGATAAAAAGGGCGAAGGAAAAGATGACAAACTCCACAAGCGTAAAATCTTGCACGACAAAAAAACAAAATATCTTAAAACGAGAGAAGGGAAACAAAGAAAAGAAATACGGCCAGCTCACACAAGCAAACCATAAGGAAACAAAATAAAGCGAAAAAAAAAAAAAAAGGATGAACACCAACTCCACAAGGATAGAAAAAAAAAAAAAAAAAAACCTGCCTGACATACGAAACAAAAACCTTTACCGCGAGAAAAAATAATATATAATGAAGATGAGATAAAGAGGGAGAGAAGAAAGAAGAGCCCAGGTAAGCATCGACACGGGAAAACACCTGAAAGAAAGACAGAAAAATGACAAAGAAAAGAAAGAAAGAGCAAAGACTACGAATTCCACAAGCATAAAGACAACTTATTTTTTTCTTTTTCATCTTATTTCACTCCCTATCTCCTCCCCATCCATAAATCTATCTCACTTCTCTTTGAAAATGTCACTCGTTTATACTTCTCGATCTTCTCTTCTCTTCTCTTCTTTTCTCTTCTCTTCTCTTCCCCTTTCTCTTCTCTTCTCTTCCCCTTTCTCTTCTCTTCTCTTCTCTTCTTTTCTCTTCTCTTCTTTTCTCTTCCCCTTTCTCTTCTCTTCTCTTCTCTTCTCTTCTCTTCCCCTTTCTCTTCTCTTCTCTTCTCTTCAATTGCCTAACATAAAAAACAAAAAGAAAAGAAAAAAAGAAAAAGAAAGATAAAGAAACAAAGAGACGACCACGAGTCTAAAAAAATAAATAAACACAAGAAAAAGAAAAACTAAGCGAAAGAAAAAAAACAATGACGAAAAAAGGTAAAGAAGAAGAAATGACAAACATAAGAAAACAAAGAGACGACCACAAGCCTAAAAAAAAAAATACTAAGCAAAAGGATAAAAAAAACTAAGCGAGAAAGAAAGAAAACACTAATGACGCAGAAAAGGCAAAGAAGAAAAGGAAGAAGAGCGCAGGTGATAATCATACCCCTCACACCTGTAACCTGAGAACGGAACCTTTACCTTCACCTGGAATAATGGACAGGTAACACGGATTCCGAACCCTTTGTACCCCGCGATAGGAGGATACGGAACGCGCTTAGCCGGAGAGTGGGGGAGAAGGGGGAAGGATTCAGGAGGTGGAAGGAGAGGAGGAGGAATGTAGAAGGAATGGAGGTAGGAGCTGTGTGTATGCTCTTACTAGATAAGATTATGTTGTGGTCCCAAGAACAAGACTTAAAGATATAGAGAATAATACAGATAAATAAAGTAGATGAACATATGAAATTAAATAAAATGTAGGAGGAATGGAGGAAGGAAATGCGTGAATGTTATTACTAGATAAGGTTATGTTGTGGTCCCAAGAACAAGACTTAAAGATATAGAGAATAATACAGATAAATAAAGCAGATGAACATATGAAATTAAATAAAATGTAGGAGGAATGGAGGAAGGAAATGCGTGTATGTTGTTACTAGATAAGGTTATGTTGCGGACGAAAGACAAGGACTTCAAGATACATGCAGAATAATACAGATAAATAAAGAAGATAAACAGATAAAATTAAATAAAATGTAAGAAGAATGGAATAGAAAATGTGTATGATATTACAAGAAAAGGTTATGTTACGGACCCAAGACCAATACCTTGAGAGACATGGGGAATAATACAGATAAATAAAGTAGAATGAACAGATAAAATGAAATAAAATGTAGGAGAAATGGAGGAAAAAGATCTGTATACTATTGCTAGATAAGGATATGTTGCGGATCAAAGACAAGGACTTCAAGATACATAGAGAGTAATACAGATAAATAATGCAGATAAACAGATAAAATTAAATAAAATGTAGGAGGAATGGAGAATACATGTTTGTGGGTATGATATTACTTGGCTGGTTTGCACTGCGAGAGTAACAAGTGGCGGACAGGGCTGAGTAATATTAGCTATGGATACACAGGCATTGTACTTGTATATTGAATGAAGAGGCAAGTGAAAAGGCAAGAAACGTAAGTATTAAAAAGAAGAAGGAAAAGATGAAGCACTGTGAATGTATGTGTTTGTGAAAGTAAAGCACAAAAAAATAAATACAGAATAATAGCTGAATAAAAAGATAAATACAGATAAAATATAATAAAATGTAGATGGAATGGAGCATATAGCAACTTTTCCCATTTAGTTCTTTATTAGGAAAATACGACCCTGTGAGAATTTTGCATTAATTATGAGAAAAAAAACATTGTACTGACCAGCACCTTTGTCCAGTGAATGAGACAGAGGAGCAATGTGTGGGGATCCTATTACTTGATAAGCTCGAGTTTCTTACCAAGGCCAAACGCTAAAGATACATACAAAATAATATAGATAAATAGAATAGATAAATGAAGATAAACGTAAAATATAATAGATAAATACAGATAGATAGATACAGAACATGGCGATCCTCTCACATACGGTCATAAGGTCAAACAGGTGACCTAAAAAAAATAATGATATAATTTGAACTCCAGAAGGAAAGAGGAAGAAAAAGGAGGAAAAGAAGAGGAAGAAAGAATGTGGGAAGGATGAGTACACAAAGCTACGAAATTGGAATGTTAACCTATTTCTCTCTCTCTCTCTCTCTCTCTCTCTCTCTCTCTCTCTCTCTCTCTCTCTCTCTCTCTCTCTCTCTCTCTCTCTCTCTCTCTCTCTCTCTCTCTCTCTCTCTCTCTCTGTGTGTGTGTGTGTGTGTGTGTGTGTGTGTGTGTGTGTGCGTGTGCGTGTTTCGAAAAGACGAACGGGACAGAATACAAAGAAAACTATGCATGTGAAATTTGAACTTGAATCTTTACGAGCTTAGATCCTGTTAACCTTTTATTTTTCTTCTTCTTCTTCTTCTTCTTCTTCTTCTTCTTCTTCTTCTTCTCTTTCTTCTCTTTCTTCTTCTTCTTCTTCTTCTTCTTCTTCTTCTTATTATTATTATTATTATTATTATTATTATTATTATTATTATTATTATTATTATTATTATTATTATTATTATTATTATTATTATTATTATTATCATTCTCGGCTTTCCTTTGAACAAGTCTCTCCTTCAAGCACGACGAGGCAGTAATACGGCTAACGCGATGACTTTTTGAAGGAGTTATATTATATTTACTCTTTTATCTCCCTACCTATCTAACTGTCTATCAATGTCCGTCAACCCTTTCATAATTTCTAACTCTTCCCTCCGTTCTTCCCTCTACCCTACTTTTCTTCTCTCCCTCTGCCTCCCTTCTCTCAAATCTAATCTTTTCTTATCCTTCCTCCCCTTTCATGCATGTAAAGAGGAGTTTCAATGGTTCGATTTTGCTATCAATCCGTATCGAGTTGTATTTTTTTCATATTTTCATCTTTATTTTTGTCAGTATGTAAAAAAAAAAAAGGAGCGTGTGGATAAAAAAAGGAGTGGATTTATTTTGCATGGAAGATAAAGGTGAAGAGAGAGAAAACGAAAAAGAAATGAAGAGGGGGGGAAGGAGGAAGGAGGAGGGGAAAGAGAAGAAATGGTTAGATAAGAAAGAGAACAAGAAGAAGTGAAGAAGAGGAGATAAGACGGAAATTTTGAAGTGAAAGAAGGTTGAAAGGAAAGAGATAATGGTGAAAATAATGAAGAACAGGAATAAAAAAACAAAGAAAAGGAGGGAAGACAAAGAAGAGGATGGAGAAGAAGATTGAGAAGGAAAAGAGAATGAAGAAGATTGAGATGAAGAATATGAATAAGAAACGAAAAAGAGATGAAGGAGAAGAAGAGGAAAAGAAAGATGAGAAGGAAAAGAGAATGAAGATAGTGAAGAGGGGGAATAAGAAACGAAGAAAAGAAGAGATGAAGGAGAAGAAGAGGAAAAGAAAGATGAGAAGGAAAAGAGAATGAAGATAGTGAAGAGGGGGAATAAGAAACGAAGAAAAGAAGAGATGAAGGAGAAGAAGAAGAGGAAGAGAAAGATGAGAAGGAAAAGAGAATGAATAGTGAAGAGGAGGAATAAGAAACGAAGAAAAGAAGAGATGAAGGAGAAAAAGAGGAAGAGAAAGATGAGAAAGAAAAGAGAATGAAGATAGTAAAGAAGAAGTAACGGAGAGAAAGGGAGATGAACGGAGAAGAAGGAGGAAGAGGGAAAAGATTAAGAAGGAAAAGAGAATTAAGATTATAACAGGAAAAAGACAGGAAAAGAGGAGAGATGAACGGAGAAGAGGAAGAGGGAGAAGATTGAGGAGGAGCGAAAGATATAATATTTATCAAGAGGAGTACAAGTTATCTCCAATTTTCTCTCTCTCTGCGATTTTTTCTCTCTCCTTCTTTTTATGCAGAAACCGCAGACTTGAAGCAGCACCGCACGTGACTTGATATAAAAAGAGAGAAGGTAGACAAAGAATATATAAGCTTAAAAATGAGGGAACGATGAAGGTAATGGAAGAAAGAACAGGAAGAATAAGATGATGATAATGATGATGACGGTGGTGGTGTTGGTGGTGGTTAAGAGGAAGAACAAGAAAACGAGAACAAGGAAAAGAACAAGAAAATGCAGAAAACTAAAAAAAAACGTATAAGATTGGAACGAGAGAGAGAGAGAGAGAGAGAGAGAGAGAGAGAGAGAGAGAGAGAGAGCGAAGAGAATGCAGACCGGGCCACAATTTCTCCTTCCCGTAATGATAATATAATTCCATCTCTTCCCATTTTCTTCGGTATGTGGCATGTGTCTTCTTTTTCTCCCTTTTAAGCTAACACGCCCTCACCTGTATCCTGACCCTCTACCTTTCGCGCACCTGTAAAAACCTGCGGATAATTAGAATACCTCCGCTGACACTTTAATATACCTGAACACACGGCGGGGAGGTGAGGCGAGGAGGGAGGAAGAGGGAAGATGGAGGGAAAAGTAAAGATAGAGAAGGTAACGGTGAGATCAGAGAGAGAGAGGAGAGAGATAAAGTATAGGGTAGCGGGAGGAAGAGAGAAAGGTGGAGGGACAGGTGAGGATGGGGAAGGAAAGGTAAGGTCAGAGAAGAAGGAGGGAGAAGGAGAGATAATGAAGGAAAGAAGGGTAGAGGGAAGGAAAAAGGTGTGTTGTGAAAGATAAACGAGTAGACAAATAGATAGACAGGCAGATACATAGATAGATAGATAGAAAGAATGAGTATATATATATAAAAAAAAACATTATGATATTAACAAAAAGTTGGAAATTATGAAAAAGCAGACTAATATTGATGGATAAACACATAGGTAGGCAGGTAGACAGTGAGAAAATACAAAAGGCTCTAAGAAAATATTAATAAGGAAAAGAAAAGGAGAAGGAAAGATAAATCCGTCCTTAACTAACTACCCCATCTTCTTTCCTCTCCTCGCCTTCTACTCCAGTCACGTCCTCAACTCCCGCCCACCACACCTAACCACACCTCCACCATCCTCAAGACAAACTCCACACCTCACCACACCTTTGTACCGTTTAATTAAGGGGATCCAACCTGCATGCAACCACAACTTTCAACAACCTTAACCTCCTCCTCCCCGCTTCCCTCCCTCCCAACACATCAGATTTAGGGAACGTTCAATCTCACCTTTCACCCTACCTGTCTATCTGCCGCTCCCCCTCCCAAGTTTTGCAACACCTTACTTACAACCCTTCACCTACACCCTATGTTTACCTGTACACGCGCACCCGCACACACACATCACACCTGGGGAACGTTTAATCAAGAACCGTCCTCCCACTTGTCAGCCACACCTCACTTGAAAAATGCTCAAAGGTTTCTTATAAGGGAGTAAAGATCAACCATCTCTGCCTCTACACAAGACTTTAAACTTTTCTCAATGCGATCCCATTTACTTGACGCCTTGCCCCTATGACCTACGTGGAAGGCATTTGATCGTATTACAACATTTCTTTATCCTATCGTTTTATGTTTCATTTATTGTTTGTGGAGAAGAGATGACGCAGAGTAGTGTACCACGACCGAAAATAGTGTACCGAGGCGCAGATTAGTGTACCGTGGCCCATAGTAGTGTAACGTAACCTAACCTAGACCTAGAAATGTACCGAAACCAACAGAGTAGTGTACCATGAGGCAGAAAGTGTACCGCAGGCAAGAGAGTAGTGTACCACGACCCAGAGAATAGTGAAATGTAATCAATAGAAGTGTACCGTGTCCCATAGTAATGCACCATGAACCTAAACTGATACGTGGCCCAAAAATAATGTACCATGGCCTAAAGAAGTCTACCATTAACCTGAGCTGTTCTCCGTCCAAGGGCACAATGCATCCAGGCTAGAAACAGTGCAAATAAGGTACTGGGATTTACTTCAAGGAGCATAAGCAATAGAAGCGCCGAAGTCATCCTCAAGCTGAAAGAGTCGGACCCAGAAAATAGTGTACCATAACCTAAAGAAGTGTATCATAACCTAAAGAAGTGTATCATAACCTAAAGAAGTGTACCATACCCTAAAGAAGTGTACCATAACCTAAAGAAGTGTACCATACCCTAAAGAAGTGTACCATAACCTAAAGAAGTATATCATAACCTAAAGAAGTGTACCATAACCTAAAGAAGTGTACCATAACCTAAAGAAGTGTACCATACCCTAAAGAAGTGTACCATAACCTAAAGAAGTGTACCATAACCTAAAGAAGTGTATCATAACCTAAAGAAGTGTACCATACCCTAAAGAAGTGTACCATAACCTAAAGAAGTATATCATAACCTAAAGAAGTGTACCATAACCTAAAGAAGTGTACCATACCCTAAAGAAGTGTACCATAACCTAAAGAAGTGTATCATAACCTAAAGAAGTGTACCATAACCTAAAGAAGTGTACCATAACCTAAAGAAGTGTACCATAACCTAAAGAAGTGTACCATACCCTAAAGAAGTGTACCATAACCTAAAGAAGTGTATCATAACCTAAAGAAGTGTACCATACCCTAAAGAAGTGTACCATAACCTAAAGAAGTGTACCATACCCTAAAGAAGTGTACCATAACCTAAAGAAGTGTACCATAACCTAAAGAAGTGTACCATAACCTAAAGAAGTGTACCATAACCTAAAGAAGTGTACCATAACCTAAAGAAGTGTACCATAACTTAAAGCAGTGTACCATAACCTAAAGAAGTGCACCATAACCTAAAGAAGTGTACCATAACCTAAAGAAGTGTACCACAACCTAAAGAAATGTACCATAACCTAAAGAAGTGTCCCATAACCTATAGAAGTGTACCATAACCTAAAGAAGTGCACCATAACCTAAAGAAGTGTACCATAACCTAAAGAATTGTACCATAAGCTAAAGAAGTGTACCATAACCTAGATAAGTGTACCATAACCTAAAGAATTGTACCATAACCTAAAGAAGTGTACCGTGACCCAAAAAGTACTGTACCATGACCTTGTACTGATACTCGACCCGCACTTTAACGAACCCAGCTCTCGTAGCACACACCTGTCGGCGCGAACACCTGAGCAAAGACCGATTAACCTCCCCCACCTCAACGCGCAGGTAACACGGGTATCTGATGCAAGGAAAAGGCGCTACACAGGTGAGCTATTTCCTTATCGGGGGCACCTGTCCGTCGAGCGCCCTTTACCTGCCGCTGTCGGTGTCTCGTGCTCGCCTTTTATCGCGTACCTGGACACATTTCCGCAAGGTGTGTTTTCGTCTTTTTGTTGTTGCTGTTTTTTGTTTTTTTGTTTTTGTTTATTCGTTCTCTGGTTTTGGTCATCCTCTGTCGGTTTGGGGTCTGTCTCGGTCTCGGTCTGGGTTTCTCTCTCTCTCTCTCTCTCTCTCTCTCTCTCTCTCTCTCTTCATTCCTGCTTCTTCCTTATTTCTCCCCTTGAATTCCGTCTTCCTTATTTAATCTATTTTTCTCTTTATGCCTTACGTCACTTTTTTTCATACATTCTTTCATATTTCTCCCTCACCCTCTCTCTCTCTCTCTCTCTCTCTCTCTCTCTCTCTCTCGGCGTGGTTGGAATATTACTTTGTGGCTTCCTATCTTATCCGTCTCGTTCTTTTCAACTATTTTTTGCTGGGTAATTTTTTCGGATATTTTATTGCCGCGATATCGCGCGTCGCCTCCGATTAGCTACGTCGGCATCCCTGTTATGTTTACTTTGTTTTTTTTTATGCCGCCATTAAAATACGCTCACCTACAGCACCACCGGCAACAAGAACAACAGCAGCAACAACAACAACAACAATAACAATAAGAGGAACTGTAAATGGCAACAGCATGGCAATCGAATCTTCGTGTCAATCGTAATCATCAGTCGTAAAAGTAATAGTAGTAGTAGTAGTAGTAGTAGTAGTAGTAGTAGTAGTAGTAGTAGTAGTAGTAGTAGTAGTAGTAGTAGTAGTAGTAGAAGGAGGAGGAGGAGGAGGAGGAGGAGGAGGAGTAATAAGAGTAGTAATAGAATGAGTATTAGTAATGATAATTGTAGTAGTGGTGTTACTGTTATTTAGCAACACTCTCAGATGCTAAAGACGTAACCTTAAACCACATAATAACACAAGGCAGGTAAGTAACGATGGGTCCACTGTTACCTGGACCAGTAATTCTGTCCACCCCAACCCCTAACTACCCGCCAGCGCATCCCCGGAGCCGAGTAAGACCTCTCCCACGGTGCCTCTGTCCCCTGTGGTTAGTTGTCAGCCGAAAAACGGTTAATAGTCTACGGCGGCTGAATCGCTCCTAAAGTCCGACCGGGGCACGCCAGCAATGTGTGCCAAACGACTTAACGAGCGGGTGAGTCGCATCAACCACGCACATAAAGGATCCTCGTCGTCATCATCAAGCGAATGTACTGTTCCGCGCACGTTACTGAGGCGCAAAAAAGTGCATAATGGGTGCTTGTTACGGTCTTTTTTCTCATCGTATATCCATTACCGTCTGGAAAGCTGGGATTTTGCCGTGGTAATGGAAAGAGTACAATCGTAAGAAGAAGAAATATTTGTGTTCGAATAATCATTTGGAATTCTCCTTCACTTTTTCTTTGGGGGTGAAGTTACCGCCTTTTTCTCATCGTATAACCACTACCGTCTGGAAAGCTGGGATTTTGCCGTGGTAATGGAAAGAGTACAATCGTAAGAAGAAGAAATAATTGTGTTTGAATAATCTTTTGGAATTCTCCTTCACTTTTTCTCTGAGGGTGCAGTTAGCTTTGTGGGCTTTCTATCCCTTTTTTTTTACCTGTGACTGCTTCCTCCATGTAATAAAAAAAGCCGCTTGTTCTTATTCTCTGCGAATGATAGAGACGCAGCATCTTTGAGTCTCCATCAGGTTAGGTTTGGGAAGGTTAGGGTTCGGCGCCCAAGCACACATACTTGACAAGGCTTTCGTTTCGTAGGAGTTTGGGGAATTTCCAGGGGAAGTTGTGTGACTTTGGTAGTATATTGGGGAGGGGGTGGCTGAGTCGACAGCGTGATGGCGCCGCGTTCAGGACGACGCGAGTTCAATCCCCGCCCGGTACCACCAAGCTGGGATTTTTCAGCCGCTGCCGAGTGACTTAAAACTACCCACATGCTGTCCAGAAGGCCACCTATCAACCCGGACTCTAGATTCTAGGATTAAAGATGAGCTCCGGGAGGGCAGCATGAGCCAATGCAGGATGGCGCCACTATAAACACTGGCCTGCGCCACAACGGGCTGGGCCATACCAACAGGAGAGAGAGAGAGAGAGAGAGAGAGAGAGAGAGAGAGAGAGAGAGAGAGAGAGAGAGAGAGAGAGAGAGAGAGAGAGAGAGAGAGAGAGAGAGAGAGAGAGAGAGAGAGAGAGAGAGAGAGAGAGAGAGAGAGAGAGAGAGAGAGAGAGAGAGAGAGATACTTTGACCATGAACCTAAAACAAACACTCGTAAGAACCCAATTGATCTCCTTATCGGCTTTTGAAAATAGTTGAAGTGAGGAGGAAGCGTCTGAGAATACCGATCTGAGAGTTTGCTTGCTGGCGATGTGAAAGGGTGAAAGAACAACAAAGCCGATGACTCCAATGCTTCGTCGGAGAATGTGGTGACTGCTCGATCTCTTTCCGATCTCATCAATTAATTGTCATGATGTTGAGGGACAGGAAAAAGGTATAAGACGTCAGTGATCAATGGGGCATCTTCTTCCCTCCATGGACGGCTGGATGAGTCAACCTATTTGGTCAAGTATAGTGAGTCTAATACTGATATAGCCGATAAAGGTAAGGTTAAAGGTAAGATGGCGGGGATTAACGTGGAGTCTTCTTCATTGCCACAAGAATAAAAGTTTGTTTGTTTTAGTTGCTGCAAGAGTCCAACACGGATATGACCGGTCGATAAAGGAAAGGTTAAAGGTAAGATGGTGAGGATTAACGCGGAGTCTTCTTCTCATTCAAGAATTTTTAGTTGCTGCAAGAGTCCAACACGGATATGACCGGTCGATAAAGGAAAGGTTAAAGGTAAGATGGCGGGGATTAACGCGGAGTCTTCTTCATTGCCACAAGAATTAAGAGTTTGTCTGTTTGGTTTAGTTGCTGCAAGAGTCCAACACGAATATGGCCGATAAAGGGAAGGTGAAAGGTAAGATGGTGGGAGTGGGATTGTGGGAGCGGCGAGTAGCGGGCTTTTTTTTTTTTTTTTTGTACTCTTTTTGTTGCCACTGAGCCGCGTCCTTCTTCATTGCCACAAGAATAAAAGTTTCTCTGTTTGGTTTAGTTACTGCAAGAGCCCAACACGGATATGGCCGATAAAGGGAAGGTGAAAGGTTAGATGTCAAGATTAGCGCTGCGTCCCCCTCGTTGCCACTGACACTAAGGCATTGGCACAAGTCCTCCCACTGCACCCAGCCTCGTCATCCCAGCGGCGGCGCTATCGACATGATCTTTCCGACTCACAGCTCCTGCAGGGCCGCGTTGGAGGTAGTGTTAAAGTTAAGTAAATAATATCTCAAAGCCGAGCATCTGAACAATGTAACCCTGAACCATAAATTTGAGGCAGAAATGTGCAGAGTTGTACATGATGAGAAGGACTGTTGAATGTTCGAATTGCCGGGAATGTTTAAGGACTTTGGGAAGGGGTTCAACGTAAATTAATGAGAATAATATGATAGACGACAATACGAATTTCCTGAAGCCGTGGAATTATTTATTTAATGGGGAGTACCTGGGGTGTGGTATATCCAGGAATGTTGAAGGGATTGGGGAGGGAGTGCAAAGTAAATTAAAGAAAATATAATGACAGACAACAATACGAGTTTCCTGAAGCCGTGGAATGTTGTGCGACTGGCGTGGCGTATTAGTACCTGTTATGATGGCGTTGATGGGGGTGATGGTGATGATAATGGTGATGGTGATGGTGATGATAATGGTGATGGTGATGGTGATGAGTTTATGGAGCAGGTGTAAAATGGATAAAGGCTGAACAGGTTTTAATGGCCAATAGGCGTTGGGTCGCGCCGCAGGGAAGCGTGTACACAACCTCGGAATAACAACAGCAACACAACGCCTTTATCTTCGTGGTTCAGCGACTTCGCAACGACCGGGAGCGACAACTTGTACATCGCTTTCTAAGTTGGAAAGTTGGAAAGTTTCGTTTAGTCGGCGCAACATCTGTGGTCATATGCCGGAGACAGACAGAAGGAGAAGGAATTATAGGAGAAGGGAGCAGATCCCAGGAGACGGGACACAACCCCCGATTAATACCTGGTACCCATTCACTACTGGGTGGACAGGGGCGTAGGGTATCGCAAAAGCCGCCCAAATTTTTCCACTCCGCCCGGGAATCGAACCCGGGCTCTCTCGATTGTGAGCCGAATGTGCTAACCACTGCACCACGAAGCCCCCACGCGGTGTCCTGGAGGTCCTGGGTTTGAGTACCGCCCTGGCTTAAAACTACCCACATGCTGTCCTGAAGACCACCCATCAACCCGGACTTTAGCGAAACTCTCCACAGTGGAGCAAAGGTGAATTCCGGGGGGTAGCATGAGCCAAACAAGATGGCGCCACTATAAACACTTGACTGCACCAATAACGGCCCCGTCAAGATAGCCTACCGGTACTCTGTGAGGCCGCACGTAAATAAAGAAAATGATAAAGAGAACACCCCGTGGCACCTAGTTATCTGATGCTCATGGACTACCTATTTCACGGCTGTCCTGAGGGAGGTGCAGGCGGGAATGTTGGCTCGTGTTCCTTTGAAGCTCCCGCGATAATTGATAGTGATTAGCGCGCCTGTGTCTCCGCCGCGCCCACAATCACGAAGACAATCTTGCCATCTCCAACACACTGACGAGGCCGCTTACCAACCCAGCGGCGAGGCGGCCCTTCAGCGCACCGCCAACCTCATAATTAATACAAAGCGCCGTGTGTGCCTCGTCAGCAGTGCCTAAGAAGATAAGCGCCGTCCCAAGAAGGCTGCTCCCGAGGACAACACTGACGGGCCTTCCATACGACAAAGATTTACAGAAGTGGAGACAACGGAGCACCTACCGAGCGAGCCTTAGTAACTTTTCCGAGTATCACATTCGTACGAGCTTCGGTATCCGGGCCCATAAAGATGGCTCCACCCACATAACACAGCCCCCAACGACCCAGCCCTCACACACTTTTCGTAAGCCAGGGACACAGAAGAGAAGACTATATCTCCGTGGCATATCTGAGCCTCCCAATCGTGCGAGCCTAATCAGTACCTATAAAGAACTCCACCTCGAATGTGTTGCTACCTAAAACACAACACCCGCAGCCTTTGTATGTGATAATGTCAGGCAGAGACGGATAAGGCAGCATTATCTCAGCAGCATCTCCCTACCATCTCTAAGCCTCCAAGTCCTGCGTCTAATCAGCGGCTATAAAGATATCAAGCACAACAACACTGCTACCGAAAACACAGGACCTGCAACCTCTTTACACGGCAATGGCAGGCAGGAAGGAAGACGGGGACAAGGCAGCATAATCTCAGCAGCATCTCCCTACCATCTCTAAGCCTCCAAGTCCTGCGTCTAATCAGCGGCTATAAAGATATCAAGCACAACAACACTGCTACCGAAAACACAGGACCTGCAACCTCTTTACACGGCAATGGTAGGCGGGAAGGAAGACGGGGACAAGGCAGCATAACCTTAGCAGCATCTAAGATATCAAGCACAACAACACTGCTACCGAAAACACAGGACCTGCAACCTCTTTACACGGCAATGGCAGGCAGGAAGGAAGACGGGGACAAGGCAGTATAACCTTAGCAGCATCTCAGCCTCTAAGTAGTTGTAAAGAACTCCACCCCAAGAACGCTGCTACCGACAACACAACACCTACATCCTCTTTATACGACAATGGCAATGGTTGAAAGGGAGAAGGTAGAAGGTTTTGTTGCCCTTGAGCTGCTACCAACACTGTAAAATAGAAACAACGGCTGTCATGAGGGTACAAGCGGGAGACTTGGCCCGTGTCCCTGCAGGAGCCACTACCATAGAAACTCCCGCGGTTATTGTTAGTGATTAGCGCGCATGTCTCCGCCGCGCCCACAATCACGAAGACAATCTTGCCACGACGAAAAAAAAAGACTCTCACTCCTGTTTCCAGAAATGTAGGCCTAACAACTTGACGCGCAGTTGACTCGCATCACGTTCATGGTACAGAAGAATGCTCAAAATACCCCCAGAGTCATAAAACTACCCCTGGAAATGCCTCAAACGCCTACGAAATGAGCCGTTACAGAGGTAATCCCACGCCCATCATAGGAGTAGGAGTAGAAGGTAGAGGAGGACGAGGACGAGGAGGGGAAAGAGGAGGAAGAGAAAGCAGAGAAGTAGCCTGAGAAATAATTATAACAAAGGAATGCAATTATGGACAAAGAGGAGGAGGAAGAGGAGGAGGAGGAGAAAAAGAAGAAAGAATAGAGAGTCACGAAAAGTCAGAAGAGGAGGAAGAGGAGGAGGATGGAGAAAAGGCAAAGGTAAAAAACAACAAACACGAGAAATAAAAAAGAACATTATGGCCGAGAAGGAGGAGGAGGAGGAGGAGGAGGATAAAGAAAACAGAAACAGGAGGAAAAAGAGGAAGATAACAATATATAAGAGGAGACAGAGTAAGAGAAGGCAAAGGAGGAGCAGCAACAAACAAAATACGAACAATAAAGAAGATAATTAAGAACAGGAAGGAGGAGGAGGAGGAAGAAGAGAAGGGAAACAAGAGGGATCACAAAACGGAAGAAGAGAAAGAGAAGTAGGAAAAGCGAGAGAAAGCAAGAGAGAAGAAACAACAAACAAAACAGGAGTAATAAAGAACAACATAATGAACTGGAAAAAAGGAGGAAGAGGAAGAGAAAAGGGAGAAAAAGAAGAGAAAATCACGAGCAAGAGGAGAAGGAAGAGAAAGGAAGGAGAAACAAACACAGGCGATAAAAAAAGGATAATTAAGAACACAAAGAAGACGTAAGAAGGAAGAACACGAAGAAGAAGAAGAGAAGGAGGCGGGGTAAACGAAGGAAGAGAAAACAAGGAGAAACAAACACAGGCGATAGATAAAAAGGATAATTAAAAACACAAAGAAGAAGAAAGAAGGAAGAACACGAAGAAGAAGAAGAGGAGGAGGCGGGGTAAACGAAGGAAGAGAAAACAAGGAGAAACAAACACAGGCGATAGATAAAAAGGATAATTAAGAACACAAAGAAGAAGAAGGAAGGAAGAACACGAAGAGGAGGAGGAGGAGGCGGGGTAAACGAAGGAAGAGAAAACAAGGAGAAACAAACTCAGGCGACAGATAAAAAGGATAATTAAGAACACAAAGAAGAAGAAAGAAGGAAGAACACGAAGAGGAGGAGGAGGAGGCGGGGTAAACGAAGCAATAATACGAGTAAAAACAACCATCAGCATCCCAGCTCCTCATTACCAGCCCTCGTTATACCCGGCCGGCGAGCGAGGGCCAGAGGTGACGCATGGCTGCCCGCTTGCTGGTCTCCCTCCGCCTGCGTGTGCCCGCCGGCGGACGCTGAAACTATGCGTGTGGCGGGGCGAACGAGGCGGCGAAGGAGGAAGGAGGAGAAGGAAGGAGAAAGAGGAAGAGGATGTGGTGAAGAAGGAAATAAGAGCACAAGGATATAGAGGAGGAGGAACGAAAAGAAGTATACGAAGAAGGTGGAGGAGGAAGAGGAGGAGATGGAGAAAGGGAAAGGAAGAAGGGCATGCGGAGGAGGAAGACGGAGAAAAGTATAAGAAGGGTGAGGAGAAGGAAAACGAGGATAAGGAGAGGAAATGGAGATGGAAAAGTGAAAAAAATGAGAACATGAGACTAAGAGACACGAGGAGGAGGAAAATGTGAGAAGGAAGAAAAGGAAAAAGGAGGAAAAGGACAAGGAGGAGAATGATAAGAAGGTAGAGTAGGAGCAAGAGGAATAAGAGAAGGAAGGAGGGGAGGGGAATAGACCAAGTAGAGGAGGAGGGAAGGGGCGGCCGGACCACAAAGAGAAGAAAGAGACGGACAAACTAGGCTAAGAAATTAAGATGATGGAGAGAAGGGAATGAAGAGGAGAAGACGTAGAAGAAGAACAAAGAGGGTGGAGATAGGAAGAGAGAGAGAGACGTGACGACGACAGCTAAATGAGAAACTGACAGACACGAAGATAATGAGAAGGAGGCCAAGAGGAAGAAAATGGTGAAGATGAAGGAGGAGGAGGAGGAGGAGGGAGGCAGTGAAGATGGAGGAGGTGGAACAGGGGGGAGAGGGAAGATGAGGAGATGGAGGAGGAGTAAGTTATAAGAAAAAGCCCAGAAGAAAAATACGAAAGCAGTAATTACATGGAAGGCAGGTCGGGAATTAGCGTCATGCAAAGATTCGCGGAACACCAGGGCGAGACAGGCGGGCGAAGCGGCGAACGAAGCAAGCAGCGAGCGGTGGGATGAAGCAGTTAAGAGCGAAGCAAGTGAAGCCTGAAGCCGCGAGATAAGTGCGGAGCGTAAATACAGCGAGGGACAGGAACATGGTTTATAAAGAAAGATAAAACGGGGGAAAATGAATAGAGGAAGGCAGGAACAGAGGAGGCGTGGAGAGCGACACGGCTTACAACGGAAGATAAAAGGGAGGAAAATGAATTGAAGAACGCAGCAACGAAGGAAGAGAAGACAGGAACAAGCTTTAAATAGAATGATAGAGCGGAGGAAAATTAATAGAAGACAGGAACAAATGGAGAGGAAGAGAAGCGTGACAAGGAGATAAACGGGAAAGAGTGAAAAGAGAAGCAAATGAAGAAGGGATTGAAATAGATTGATAAAGTTGAAGAAAATTAATAGAAGACAAGAACATAATGAAGGGAGAGAGAAGCGTGATTTATATAGAGTAGATAAATGATAGGAGAGTAAATAGAGGAAAACAAGAACAAATGAAGAAAAAGAAAAGTTAATAACAGAAAGACAAACGAGATGGCGAATAGATGAAGACAAAGACAAATGAACGAAGGAGAAGGCAAAACAAAAACTGATCAAGAAAAGAAAACAAGTGAAGAGATAACACCAGGAACAAATGAAGAGACAGATACATGAGTTATAAAGAAAGATAAAAGGAGAAAGAGAGAGAGAGGGGAGGGTAGGGTAAGGAGGTGAATAGAAGAAGATAAGAAAAAAATAAAGAGGAAGACAGGGTACACGACTCAAAAAGAATATAGGAGGGGAGAGAATTAATGAATGGAGACAGAGGCGAATGTAACGAACCAGAAGCAAGAGACGACGATGGGAGGAGGAGAAAAAAAAGGAAAAAAAAAGGGGGATGATCATAATGAGAAAGGCACAGCAAGGAAGACAAAAAAAAACATAAATGAAAATCCCGTACACTGACCCCAAAAATCAGCGACAGGAACCACACCGGAACGAACAGCAGGAAAAAAAATATCAAAGGTAAGATACACAAAATAATTAAAGGTGACCCGCTTACCGCGTCACCTGGGGAAGAAACGGAGCCAAGAGAAAATTATGAATATTAAAGAAAAAATCGTCCAATCTTTGAACGGAGTAATTTTATCATAAGAACATCGTATTAAACATTTCCTATCCGGGAGAGAGAGAGAGAGAGAGAGAGAGAGAGAGAGAGAGAGAGAGAGAGAGAGAGAGAGAGAGAGAGAGAGAGAGAGAGAGAGAGAGAGAGAGAGAGAGAGAGAGAGAGAGAGTAAAAAAAATGATAGATTAATTGCTTGGGGAATTTTATGAAGCTCAACCATGTACTTGCGTTATAGCCGAGAGAGAGAGAGAGAGAGAGAGAGAGAGAGAGAGAGAGAGAGAGAGAGAGAGAGAGAGAGAGAGAGAGAGAGAGAGAGAGAGAGAGAGAGAGAGAGAGAGAGCAGCCAGCACTCCCCCAGACAAGTCACCTGTATCTGTCCACTAACTTTACACCGCCTAAGGTCAAAGGTCAAACGTGCGAGGCTTTTCTCCAACAGGCACGTGACGTCACAGCAACGGGCGCCCTGGATTGGTCGGGCCAGTTTAAGCTTCAACGGGATTGGCCGAAAGGACTCCGCCTGCAGTTTTTGCGGCCAATTAGCATGAAGGAATTGCCGCCGCCTGCCTCGGAGATAAGAAAGTGTTAATTGGAAATGTTTATGAGTCTTAACTTTATCACCTGTTACAAAAAGGTGCATAAATTTCAATTAGGCTCCTTCAGAGAAAAAGAAGAAACGATGAGGAATGGAAAGAGGAAGAACATGGAGGAAGTCATGTGTGTGCTTCTGAAAATGAAAACAAACTAAGGCGAGATCTCTAAGCCAAACGAAGCTGCACAAACCACTTTTTTTCCCTTCCTATCCAAACATTCGCGGATTGAGCAAACACGTCAGATTAAGAGATAGACGAATTAAAGAACCAAGGAAACGTTGAGCACTAAAAGACCAAAGGTTTATGAGACGCGTGCCAGTCAGGTTTCACTTATTTTATTGCTTCGAAAACCCGCGTTGCGTCTCGAACACCCGCGTGGACGAACCTGTTTTTGCCTGCCTTAGAGCTACCTGTACTTAATTATCGTCTTAATCTCACCTGCAGTTAATGTTAAGACCTTCAGTCCCGGGCACCACGATAGTTTACCGATATAATTATATATGTAATGTGTTTATTTGACAAACCAAAGAATGTTGTGTGTAAAAATAAATCTCCATCTTCGCTTTTTATTCTGTCCAATGTTTTACCTCCAATGCCCGACGCTTAATTGCTTTATGAATTAAGAATAAATAGAGCATACAAATAATATATATATATATATATATATATATATATATATATATATATATATATATATATATATATATATATATATATATATATATATATATATATATATATAACAAATAAATTAACTTTCACATACATTGAAGCCTGGAAACATATACATAGAATAATTCTATCGTTAATACTTTACATTAAGAAATAAGTTAACAACAAGATAAAGCCTCCATATAAAAATAATAATATAACAGTAACAATATTCATAACAATTAACAAATAGGAAACACACCCACACCCACTCTCACACACACACACACACACACACACACACACACACACACGCACACAACCCTTCCCTTCATCACGCCATGAGGTGCACGGTGGCCGCGAACCCCGCCAGCGTGGAGGAGGTGTGGAGGAGCAGCGTCAGTTCCTCTGTGTACAGGTGTAGCGTGCGTAGGACCGCCCCCCCGCACACCCTCTCCCCCTCGCCCTCCGTCCCAGTCACCTGCAGGTACTCCTTCTCGCAGGTCGGGCCCCCAGGTATGTAGGCACCCCACACACGTACTACGAGGCCCCGCGCAGGCTCCCCTGCAGTCACCTGCCACACCCTGGGCTCGGAGGGGCCGCTGTGCCACCCCAGGATCACGGCGGGGCTCCCAGCGGTCACCTGCCACGTCTTCTGCAGCGACACGCACTCGTAATGCAGGTGGAATCCGGTTCGCACCCCGACGCTTCCTCCCGTAAAGGTGACGCTGCCCGGTGCCTCGAGGACGCGTCGCAGGCGTTTGGTGCCGGTGAGGGTGGTGGCGCGCGTGGGGTCACTTAGGAGGAGGCGGTCAAGGTGAGGGTCCAGGTCCAGGTGGGTGACGGTGACCAGGAGGCAGACGCGGGAGGTCCAGACGCAGGTGAGCGGGCCGATGAAAGGCTCGGGGTGGTTGGGTGACGTGAGTTGACCAACCGCGCCCACCATCTCCCCGCCACACCCACCCACGCGATATGCAAATGAGATGGGCGGGATGGGCGGTGCCTCCACAAGCAGCAAGACGTCGTTGGTGGAGTGCACGGTTGGGATGGCCTCGCCCACACAGTACCGGACGCCGTCCCTCAACACGCCGCTTGTAGACACCACGACTTTGCCTTTACGACACTTGCCGTCCACCCACACAGGCTCCTCCTCTTCTCCCTCCTCCTCAGACTCTCCCTCATACCCCTCGCTTCCTTCAGAAAGCTTCTTGTCCTCGTCATTGCTGTTGGTGTCCTCAATGGGCGTGAGGGACACCACGTGTCCCTGGGTGGGCCTGAGGCGAAACAAGCAGTACTCGTTGTCCGGGAAGTAACTGTGTGTCGAGATGGTTCCCTCTGCCGCGAGGCCTGTGTCTATGTCGCCGCCGCAGCCCGACACGACGGCTCGCACCTTTAGCACGAAGCCGGAGCTCACGCGACGGGAGTCAGACCAGAACACGACCCTCAGCTGGTGTCCGATGCTCCTCACGGTTACACCCTCGGCTGCGGCGCCCCTGAGTATGGCCACAGGGGCGCTGGACTGAAGTGGATCAAACACCTCCACAAAGTCCGACTCGTCCACGTCGAATTTGACGACCTTGAGCTTGATCCTGTCGCTAATGCTAAGCGCGTTGGCCTCGACGAACCACACGCAGCGGGTGTACGTTGGGTACAGACCCCAGGACGCCGGCGAGCGGATGGTGACGGGCCAGTCCTCGGTCAGGGTTACAGTCCCACCGCAGTCATTGGCGTCGTAGTGGATCCTGTAACCCTCGAACTCATTATGCGTTGTCGTTTTGAACCTGAGAATGAAGGGCGTGTCCAGCACCAGCGTGAAGGGCAGCGCCGCCACCCTTGAGGGGCTGATGACTGTCGCCACTCCGTCCTTCAGCACACTCAGGGCGTCCAACGAAGTGTTCCTCGGGAGGTCGAGCTCCTGCACCTCTAACACGACGCTCCTGTTGCGGTCCTCGGCCTCGAACTTGACGTTGCAGAACAGGTGTCCCGGGTAGGTGGGCAGGTCAGGTGAGTGTGGGGACGTAACGATGCCCTGGTCCCCCCGCTCGAGGATGATGCAGGTGTCGCAGGGAGAGAACACTCGCGACACCCGCGTCACCTGGATCACGAAGCTGACACTCTTCGGGAAGGGACGCACGACCACCAGGAATTCCCGAGTCGTCTCGATGGAAGTCGTGGCGAGGAGAGACAAGTCCTTCAGCGTTTGATGGTACCCGTCGGAGGACACGCTGAGGTAGGACAACGCTCGCCTGGAGCTCGTGGCCACGTCAAGAACCATTCTCGTCCTGTCGCCTACGAATCGATACACACACGTGGCGTTCTTCTCCATGTTCCGGCTCTTCACCACGACGACTCTGTCCTTGACGTCGAAGGTGTCGCCGCAGGAGGTGGTGACGGCAGCCACGAGAACCAAGTAGCTGTGGTCAGGCTCGCTGTTGCTGCTGCTCTCGATGGCGTTTATCTTCAGCCTCGTACTTGAGGTCTCGTATTGACGCTTCCAGTCATCACTACAGAGCTCGATCACGACGCCTTCCTCTTTGTCAATCACCTCCAGGGAGCACGTGTCTGGCTGGCCGGCGGAGAGCAAGGTATACTGGATGGAGGACACGGAAGTCACTCGCTCTGCGCCCAAGGTCGTGATAATCTGGGAACACGGTGCCACCCCCAGATTGGTGACGATGACCGGGCTACTCCCCAGTCTGAGGATGGAGCCACAGTGGGAAAAAATAGCGTACGCAGTGACGGTGATGGTGACCCCTTCCTCCCTGGACAGGATCATGTAGTTCTCAGACGGGTCGATGAAATGTAGCGTCCTGGGGCCGTAGGTGAAAGTGTTGCTGTATAGCCCTGTCTGTGACACCTTCACCTCCGTCCTCACGTTCTTGAAGGAAAGGAGGAGGAGGCTCTCACGGCCTCGCACGACCCACACACAGTCTCTCTCCAGAGGGCCTCTACTAGGCGTGCGCAGATCCACCGTCTGGCCGGGCCGCAGCACGTGGTTCCCTCCACAACCGGTGTCGTGTACTTCCCTAATTTCAACCTGCACTCGCTGTGTCGGGTCGTTATCGTTGGAGTAGTAGTGAAGGGTCAGGAGGTTGCCGGCGGTGAGGAAGGACACTCCGGTCTTCTCGCCACAATAATACTCCCTCTTTCTAACGCCTGATTCCTCGACAGCCAGGTGGCTCCCCTTCGCACAGTTCTGGCTCCTCTCCATCGAAAAGTGGATAAAGCGGACGGCGAAGCGGCCTCCGGCAGGCGTACTAAAGGTGTAGTTACAGATGGAGTAAGTTGGTTCTTGGGGGCGCGACGGCGGTGAGCTGAACACCACCGTGACGTTGTTGCTCCTGTGCACCGTGCACTCGTTCTTCCTGATCCGCTCCGTCGCCCCCAGCAGGAGGAAGCCGCGGTGAGAGGCCATGTTGTAAGCGTCGCTCTGGAAGTACAGGAGCAGCTCCCGGCTGTCCGTGGCGTACTCGAAGCCGCTCTTCTCCCCACACAGCCGCTCCGCCGCCGTAAGTCGCTTGTCGATGATCTCAAGATAATCGTAGAAACACTTCCTCCCATTTTCCATGTCAAAGTCAACAAAGTGGAGAGTCGCCCGGTACTCTTCACTAACCTCGTAGCGCAGCGTCCACCAGCACTTCTCGTACCGCTCGTAGCCATGCGGGTACTTGCTAGAAGCGATGACGGCAGCCGAGTCGTTTTTCACCGTCACCGTCGTGTTGCAGGTGGTCGCGCGAACTGTGGGGACCAACTGGAACTGCAGGCCAGGCCGCTGCGAGTCCTCCACCTTGTTAGGGCTGGCGGTGAACGTGAAGGAAAATATGTCAGACAGGTACACCTTGGAGGGGTCAAAAACCTCGTACTCCCCGAAAGGTTCCGTGGAAATCCTCAGCGCCCCTTGCTTCTCGGGGTCCCCGTGGTGGCCCACCAGACTCAAGGCCATCTCCGACTTGGCGAGAACTAGCCAGTGGCAGCGTGAAGCCACAGGGTACGGCAAGGGGTAGTTGGGGGTGGAATGGACGGAGTGGCTCTGGCCCAGCGTCTGGATCACCCCGCCGCAGGTGGACCTGATGCCAAACACCCTGATGAGGAAGCCCCTGCGTTGGACGGTGGCGTCGCTGGTGAAGGTCAGCGTAAGAGAGTTGCCTCGAGACGTGACCCAGCGGTGGTTATTGGTGCCGCAGAACTCGATGGACGACCCCACCAGGTTGTCGACGATCCGCAGCGAGTCGGCCCGGCAGCTGCCCTCCTCCAACTCAAACTCAGCTATCCAGAGGTGCACCTGATCGGAGTCTGTCCCTAGCTGCGCCACGATGGTCCACACGCACTGCACGTTGGCGGGGTATGGTGCAGGGAAGCCCGGTGTGGTGATGACCTGCTGCAAGTCGTGGCTTAGAGTAATAAACCCACCACAGCTCACCACCTCCACACTCTCCCCCTCCTCCCCCACCTCCGGTGTCCTGAGTCGCGTGAGGTTGGCCACTACTTCGTCATGGTAATTCCTTGCGGCTTGTTGTTTGCGCTCGTCAACATCAGCAGATTTAGAATGAACGGGTTCGACGGGATCCTCTATGAAGGAGTCGATAAATTCCAAGATGGCGTCTCCTACAGGATCCTGGTCTCCTGCGTCAACCTCATTGCCTTCCGTCAGTCCGTTATCAAAGGCTGCTGGAGAGCCATCCTTCAACAAGTCCTTCAGCTCATCCTGTAGAAAGCCCCCCTCCGAGTCTCCTTCAGATTCCTCGAAGCCTCCAAGATGAGAGTTCTTAACAGAGTCGTCAAGGTAACTATTCATACCTACTTCAGAATCCTGTTTTACCTCTTCAGCATCCACGGAGAAGGGCAAAGGTTCTTCAACATTCTGAGCCTCTTCTAACTCCTCATCATTTGTCTCCTGTGCCTGGAGTTCGTGTGTGTTCTCTTCCTCCCCTTCGGCTCCGTCTGCCTCATCATTCGCTGCTCCTGACGACAGAAGGAAAACAAGGGTCACTAGGAGGAAGGAATGGCCCTCGTACTCTAGGTTAGTGTAATGAATGAGTACAAAAACCGACCGAGGGAGAATGTACGAAAAAACTGCATAAATCAAGCAGGAAACGCTAGAGGAGAAAGCAGGGTAAAGTTAGTAGATGGAGAACAGGTTGGGCAAAATGACACACGCGGGAAACAGAGTTGCTTTTCAAAGAAATAGCAATGGGATATGCAAATGAAGTCCGCTAATTAAGAAAAAAGATTGCCAGAGTTAACAAAAACGAGGAGAAAAAGTAGAGTTATGGTAATTGGAAGGGTATGAAGAAACAGGTCAGCAAAAACGATAAATATAGAGATTAGAAGTCATTAATTAGAGAAGGAATAGCATGAGAAAAAAGCAATGATGAAGAGCAAAGCATAAGTAACTGGACGACTCAAAATAAACAGAGGGAAAGCCAGCTCCGAGGATTGGGTTACAAAAAAATATATATACCTCAGGGATCCTAAACAATCCATTAAGAGAAAAATGGCGACAGTAAAATTTGAAAATAATATATAACTTGCATCGTAGCTACTGAAGGACTAAAAAAGAAGAAAATAGAAGACGGGAGGCAAGTTAAGTGGAACGGGTTATGAAAGAAAAGTTAAATATAGGAGCCGAAACAACCTATTAAAAGGAGAAAACAGGCAACAAGAAAATATGAAATAATATATATAAAGGTTATGAATGGTCGCAAAGAACACAAGAAACAAGGAAAAGTATAAGAGCCCCAGCGTGGTAAAGAGGGAAATGCAAGCAAAGAAATATATAATGTATTTTTTTTTTTTAGAGCAGAGGAGTCAGTTCAAGGGCATAAAAAAAGGTAACAAATGTGAAAAAAATTAGCCCGATACTCAAAGAAAAAAAAGCTCGCTACTCAATATGAAAAAAGAACTTAACAGAAGAAATAAGACAAACAAACAAAGATGACGTAATATCCTGTTATGAAAATATTTGAAACACACAAATAAACAAACAAACAATTAATATAGGCAAACGAAGCCAAACTTAATACAAAAAATAAAATAGATAAGAAGCCGCAAATACTTGATTCAAAATACGAGGAAGAAAATTAATTCAACTTTTTTTTTATCGATAACCACAAATATCGTCTCTCTCTCTCTCTCTCTCTCTCTCCTCTTCTCTTCTCTCCTCTCTTCTCTCCTCTCTCCTCTCCTTTCTCTTCTCTCCTTTCTCTTCTCTTCTCCCTTCTCCCTTCCCCCTCTCCTTTCTCCCCTCTCCTTTCTCCCCTCTCCCTTCCCCCTCCCCTTTCTCCCATTCCCTGTTCTCCCCCTCCTCCTTACCCCCCCACCCTCACCCCACCCGCGTTCCTCCTCGCGAGACGGTCAGTGCCTATCGAATATCACAACGTATCGCGCTAAAACGTTCCCAGTTCGGTCACGCTCCGTTAAGTCAGCTCTGACCCTCGATCCTCCTCCTCCTAATCCTCCTCCTTCTACGGGTCCGATCGCCTCGTTATCCTAAGTTCCAGGTTTGTGCGGGAAGATAAATATTAATGTCTGTCTCCCAATATTGTCTGTTCCTGTCTGTTCTGTTTTTGTACCTGTTTCTGGCTCTTTGTTTCTCCTAGTGGTTATCTGGGTTTATCTTTCTCAACCTCTGTCTATTCATTTATCTATCTATCTATCTTGAATAACATCGAGATCCCACCTTTACTACCACCACCCACGTACCAATCACCACCATAGTTGTGTTTTTTCTACCTGTTTCTGGCTCTTTGTTTCTCCTAGTGGTTATCTGGGTTTATCTTTCTCACGCTGTCTATCTATTTATCTATCTATCTATCTTGAATAACATCGAATTACCACCTTCACTGTCACCACCGAGCACCACCATCATCATAGTTGTGTTTTTTCTACCTGTTTCTGGCTCTTTGTTTCTCCTAGTGGTTATCTGGGTTTATCTTCCTCACGCTGTCTATCTATTTATCTATCTATCTATCTTGAATAGCATCGAGCTCCCACCATCACCGCCATAGTTCTGTTTCTGTACCTGTTTCCGGCTATTATCTGGGGTTCTCTCAATCTCTTCCTATCTATTTATCTATCTATTTTTAGTGACATCAAACTCCAACCTTCACTGCCACCACCCACGCACCCAGCACCACCTCTATAGTTGTGTTTTTCTACCAATTTCTGGCTGTTTTTCCTATTGGTTGCCTGGTTGTATCTTTCCCACTCTATCTATCTCCCTATCTATCTATCTTTAGTGACATCAAATTCCAACCTTCACTTCCAGCATCATTGCACCCATCAACACCGCCATTGTTGTTTCTCTACCTGTTTCTGGCTCTTTGTTTCCTATTGGTTGCCTGGTTGCATCTTTCCCACTTAATCTATCTACCTATCTATCTATCTTTAGTGACATCAAACTCCAACCTTCACTTCCACCATCATTGCACCCATCAACACCGCCATAGTTCTGTTTCTCTACCTATTTCTGGCTCTTTGTTTCCTATTGGTTGTCTGGTTGTATCTTTCCCACTTCATCTATCTACTTATCCATCTATCTTTAGTGACACCAAACTCCAACCTTCACTTCCACCATCATTGCACCCATCAACACCGCCATAGTTCTGTTTCTCTACCCATTTCTGGCTCTTTGTTTCCTATTGGTTGTCTGGTTGTATCTTTCCCACTTAATCTATCTACCTATCTATCTATCTTGAGTGACATTAAGCTCCCACCTTCAGCACTACCACCCAAGCAACCATCAGTTTTTTCAAGTTATTTTTGGCTCCATGTATCATAATGGTTATCTAAGTGTATCTCTCTCACGCGCTGTCGACTATCTATCTATCAATCTTTTAATAACATCGTGCTCCACCCTTCACCGCCACCACCCACGGACCGATCAACACAATCCACTTATAATATCACCATAGTTGTTTTTATACCTCTTTCTGACTGTTCCCCATTTTTTTTTATCTTGCTTTATGTTTATCACTCTTTTCTCTACCTATCTATCGTTAACAACATCTAGGAACTCCAACCTTCACCGCCACTACCCACGGACCGATCACCACCATCACCACGACCAGCTTCTATTGGTGCTAACTGTCTTCCTACCTTTCCGTTCCCTCACCTGCTATTTAATTAATCTGCACTCAGCGGGAAGTGCTTCAAAGACTATAAACTCGATCTTCTCACGCCACATTTACAAGAAAGGTATTCGAACCCGTGTGACGGTAATGTTTTCTACCCACCCTCTGTTGACAGGAAAAGGGGCGCCATGAAAGGAGATTTTGTGATGCGGGTGACTGACGATGTATTAGAAAGAGTTAAAGACGATGTTCTGTACGAGACAAGCGCTGTGATGGTAGAGATCAAGGATTTTTTTTACATCAATGGAAACAGCTCGAAGGCATAAAAAAAGAAAAGAAATGAAAAGCCCACAAATGCGCCGCTCCAGCAAAAAGAGTAAAGTATAAAAGCTATAAAAAAAAGGTCAATTTCGGATGGAAAGGTGTTGGAAAGGTGATGCAAAAAAAAAAATAAATAAATAAAAAGAAGAGGAGGAAGAGTTTTAACGATGTACAACTTAGAGAAAAGTGAGAATGAAGCAGTTCAGGTAAATAAAGAAGATAAACTTGTTCGTATAACTGAGGAGCATGATGTAAGCGGAAACGAAACATTAGCGTCATTATGAAAAAAATTCACCCGCGCTACCTAAAAGATGGGGCCGACCAACAGTGCTCAGGAGATGGAGGAATGGAGGGAAGTAAACAAGGAAGGGTGGAGGGAGGTAAGTAAAGAGGGACGGAGGGAGGAAAGGAAGGAGAGACAAAGGGAGGTAAAGAAAGAGAAACGGAGGGAGGTAAGAAAGGAGAGATGGAGAGAAACCAAGATACGGAGTGAGGTAAGAAAGATGGGATGGAGGAAGGTAGAGAAGAAGGAATGAAGGGAGGTAAGCAAGGAAGAATGGAAGGAGGAATAGAAGGAATGAAGGGAGGTAAGCAAGGAAGAATGGAAGGAGGGATAGAGAGAGGTAAGGAAGCAGAGACGAAAGAAGGTAAATAAGGAGAGATGGAGAGAAATTAACCCACAGCACGAAGGAGCTCGCACACACAGACATAAATATAGTTACAGCATCCGGTAAGCAAAGACAAGCTACTGAAAGAAAACGAGAGGGTGATGTACTCTGGCAAGGAGGCAAAACATACTAATTACGAGAAGAAGAAAAAACGTGAACAGGAAATGGGAATAACGGGTGAACTTGAAGGCATACTAGGAAAAAATAAATAAATACCTGCGTGAATTCCAGCACAGGTTGACAAAATAGAAACTTGTTTGATTTGAAGGAAAAAAAATGTGACAGTGACAAAGTTAGAGCGATCAAGAGCATGGAAAAAGAAAAACGAGAGAGAGAGAGAGAGAGAGAGAGAGAGAGAGAGAGAGAGAGAGAGAGAGAGAGAGAGAGAGAGAGAGAGAGAGAGAGAGAGAGAGAGAGAGAGAGAGAGAGAGAGAGAGAGAGAGAGAGAGAGACAGAGACAGACAGAGAGACAGAGAGACAGACAGACAGACAGACAGACAGAGACTTGAGTGTGCATGTGGCCTATACGTATAATAATAAAATAAATAAAAAAATCAACAAAAAGCAAAACAATAGATGATCAAGATAATGTCACTAGATTGAGTCGACTTATAGGGAAAGTAGAAGAAGCAGAAGTAAGAGTACAGCCAACCTTCTGTGAACGTAAGAAAACAAGAAGAGGCCATAAAATACAACACTAGATGATCAATAACCAAACGACGTCACCAAAGGGCAGTAGATGAAAAGGCATAAATAACGGTGCTAGATTGTCGTACACAGCCGAATATGTTTGCCGATTTCCGACCCCAAAACTGCCTCCTCGACCCCAATAACTGCCTTCATATATAGTTATCGTTAAAATGGTCAATTATTGGTAGGTTTTTTGTTGTTGTTGAAGGGGGGAGGGGGGCAATAGCTATGACTCAGACACCGGTAAATACGAGGCTCTGAGTACGATAATCTGGCAACGGTGGGTATAAGTATCAGAGGGAAATACAGCTTTCTCTATGCGTATAAAAATATATAAATGAAAATATATAAGAAGCAGCACTTATGATGATCGAGGTGCCGTCGCTACAATAAGCCAATGACCTCACCAAAGGGAAGAAAATGAAAAGGTATAAGTATCAGAGGAAAATACAGCTTTCTCAATGCGTATGAAAATATATAAATGAAAAGAATATACAAGAAGCAGTACTTAAAATGATCCAGGTGCCGTCACTAAGATAACCCAATGATCTAAAATGAGAGAATTAGATGAAGAACCAGACAGAGGAGAGCAGGGAGTCTTCTCTCAACGTATAAGAATAAAAAGTTGAATCCATAAGAACCAGAACTAGATGATCAATAAGCCAAACACTTAATATTAGAGAAGCACAAAAAGAATCACAAGTAAGAGGAGGAGGACAAACAGACTTCTCTCTACTTATAAAAAAATAAAAAGAAGAACGCATAAGACGAAACAACAGATGATCAATAACTAAAGACCAAATATAAGGGAGTAGAAGAAGACCCAGAATATGAGAGAAGGAGAAAAAAAATCACTAGAAGGAGAAGGAGGACAAGCAGCCTTCTCTCTATGGATAAAAAAGCAAAAGAACACATAAGACGAAACAATAGATGATCAATCACAAAAGATCAAATATAAGGGAGTAGAAGAAGACCCAGAAGTAGCAGGAGCAGGAGGAGGAACGACAGCAATCTCTCTACGCATAAAAGTGACCCCCCTAAAAAGCAACACTTGAGATGATCGCGGCGATGTGCGGGCGGCGTGTTTGGGCGTCCGGGGCAGTCGAGCGGGGAATGTCCAACAGAGGGCCGCGGCGGGGCGTGTTGTGGGCACCCCGCTGGCCGTCACCGCTCCGTCTCGCGTGAATGACGGCCGATTCCTCATCCGTTTAAGATCTTGACCCCATCCCTTCCCACCCCCTACCGCTACTGAATCCTCTCTTTCATATTCCTCCTATTCCCCATTCTTATTGCTTCTCCTGCTGGCCTCCACGATTCTTATCTCCTACAATTACCTCTCTTCTGTTGTTCTCCTACGTACCTCTCCATCACAATTCTTAATCCCCACAATACCTGTTTCTCAGTCCTCTCCTTCCTGTCCCTTCAGATCTAATTCTCTCTCTCCTTCTGTGTTTTTCTTATATCCATCTCCTACTGTCCTTTCCTCTCGCTTCTTTTACGATTTTTAGACCCCTTAATACGTAGTTCTTCGCCCTGTCCGCCCTACCCATACCGCTGCTTTTGTCTCTCCAGTTTCTCCTACGCTCCTCTCCCCCTCTCTTCCCTTGTACTCTCTTCATCTTGTCTTTTTCGATGCTAGTTCATCCATTTGATACCTGGTCCTTGGTTCCCTCTCTCCTACTTTTCATACTTTTCATACTTTTAATCTATTCTTCCTCCACCGTCTCTGTTTTCATCCCTCTCCCAATCCTCATCCTCATCCTGCCTTCTTCTTCTTTATTCTCTTCCTTGACCAACTTCGCCTCTACTACAGTGTTCATTTTCTCAGGTGTATTTTGTCTACCTGATCCTCTGTATATTATATCCGCTAAGATTTCAATTTTTCCTCGTTCTTTTTCTTTTGCTCACCTCCATCCTTCCTCCTCTTTCTCCACATTTTTTTTGCTCTTTGTCGTATTTGGGTTTATCTCCAGCTCCACCTTCCTTGCCTCGCCTTCCACTTGACCTCCACCTCTTCCCTCTCTCCCCTGTCCTCCACTTCTTCCACCTCTTCCTCCTTCACGTCCTCCACATCCATCACCTATTCCTCCTCCTCCATCTTCTTATCTCCTTTCGGACTCTTACCTGTTACTCCACTTAGTCTTCCTCCTTCTTCTCCTCCTCCACCTCTTCCTCCTCCTCCTCTTCCTCCTCATTTTTTTTTCTGCTCATCTCCATTGTACCACTTCTCTTCCCCCTTCCTACTTTCTTTTCCTCCTCCTCCTCCTTTTGCTCCTCCTCCTCCTCCTCCTCCTCCTCCTCCTCCTCCTCCTCCTCCTCCTCCTCCTCCTCATCTTCCTTTTCCCAAGAACAGCATATTGCCTCCAGCCTCACTTAAATTTCTTAACTAGTGGCTTCGTGAGAGAGAGAGAGAGAGAGAGAGAGAGAGAGAGAGAGAGAGAGAGAGAGAGAGAGAGAGAGAGAGAGAGAGAGAGAGAGAGAGAGAGAGAGAGAGAGAGAGAGAGAGAGAGAGAGAGAGAAACAAACAGACATAGCAATTATTCCGATCTTGATAACAAAATGACGCGGAAGAAATAGGGGGAAAGGAAGGAGGGGAGGAGGGGGGAGGGAAGAAAGGGGAGGTAGGGAGGATGGAGAGGAAGAAAGGAAGAGGAAGAGGAAGAGAGGTCAAGAGGAGAGGTTATACAGCACAGGGTTGATGTCATGTCTGAGGAGAAAGAGGAAGAGGAGGAGGAAGGGGAAGAGGAAGAGAGGTCAGAAGGAAGAAGAGTACGAGGAGGAGGAAAGAGGAAGAGGAAGGAGGAGAATGATTTTGTGGTTTATTTGACTTGTATAAGGAAGAAGAGGAGTGAGAACAAGAAGAACAAGAAAAAAGAACAAGAACAAGACAGAACAGTAGAATAAAGATGTTAATTATGATGATATTGATGATGATGATGATGATGATGACAATGCGAAAGAAGAAGACATCGAAGCAAAACCGGAAAAAAATACCCTTCATGACTTACAAACACCATCACCACCATCACCACCGTCACCATCACCACCATCACCACCGTCACCATCACCACCACCACCATCACCATCACCATCAGCAAGTCAATGAGGCGAGACGATTCGACCATCATCCATCTCGGTTCGATCCCTAAATGCCTACCTGAAATAGTTTACCTGTCTTGAAATTCCACCAACCTGCGCTATTTGAGTATTCCTCCCTTTGTCTGTCTGTCTATCTATCCATCTATCTAAGTATCTATCTATCTGTATCGGCATCTCTATCTTTACCTCTCTCTCTCTATCCGCATTTCATCTCCCCTTTCTCCCTATCTATCTATCTGTCTCTCTACCCATCAGTCTATCTATATCTGCATCTATATCATTACTTCTATGTATCTGTGTTTCTCATCCCTTTTCTTTTATCTATCTACATATCAATCTATCTGTATCTGTATATCTATCTAGCTCTTCTATCTGTGTTTCTCCTAATTTCTGCCTATCTGTCTATCTGTCTATCTACCTAACAATCTATTTAAAGCTGCATCTCTATCCTTACATCTAGCTAAATTTGTCCTCCCTTTCTCTGTCCATCTATCTATCTATCTACCTATCAATCTATCTCTATCTGCATTTCTAGCTTTACCTCTCTACGTTTCTGGGTTTTTTTTGTCATTTCCATTTCGTTTACTCCACCTTCTATTTACCTTTAAGTTTACCTGTCTCTTTATCAAGGTGTATATATTTCACTATGTATCTATATCTGTCGTTATTTATCTGCGTTTCTGTCTTTCTAGTCACTTCCACTTCAAGTTTCCCACACCTTCTATCTACCTCTAAGTTCACCTGTCTTACCTGCCTCTCTCTCAAGGTATATCAATCTCCCTCTCAATCTATATATGCATCTTTATCTATATTTCTCTGCGTTTATGTCTCTCTCGTCACTTCCACATCAAATTTCCCACACCTTCTATTCACCTCTAAGTTCACCTGTCCTTCCTGCCTCTCTCTCAAGGTGTCTCTCTCTCTTATTTGGCACACCTGTAAATCCAAGTCACTTAACCTGTGCATCGCTTTCCTTCAAGTTTATCACCTCCTTCCATCTTTATCTATTTTCCCACTGGTATTTATTTATTTATTTATTTTTGTTGATTTATTTGCAGGTCTAGATTTATCCCTCTCGTATCGTTTGTCTACAAGAGTTAGCGTTTGGTCAGAGAATGTGCAAGCTCTTATTTCTCACTGGTCTCTCGTCTCTCGTCTCTCTCTCTCTCTCTCTCTCTCTCTCTCGATTTGGTTATCTCTTATTTGACCTGCATGTTTCTCTCTCCACATTTTATATATTCTTTTTCATCGTCTTCATCTTTGTCCTGAAGTTTGAACATCTCTCTCTCTCTCTCTCCATGTACCTATCTATCTGTAATCGATAAACACAACCTCTCCCTTCTTCTACAACGATGGATTCTTCTTTAATATTTTTTTCATTAGCAAAATTATCGGCTATTCAACCACTTCATCTTCCATTTCCCGCTAAAAATTTCATGGACGTGGAAATCGGGGTGGAGTCGTCCATGTGGTGACCTTCCAATAAATTTCAAAGTCTTATCCTTTCTTTTCTCGGGTTTCTCCTCCTCCTCGCCCCTAAATATTTTCGCGGATGGCACGGAGCTTTTGAAATATATGTCAGGAGATTCGCTAAATATATAAATGAAGCAAAATGTAAATGCAAGAAATAGAAGTCTCAAGTATAAAATGATGGAGAAATAAATTAAAATATGCAAGGGTGGAGGGCGGAAAAAGTAGATGAAGAAGGAGATGAAGACGAAGAAGATGAAGACGAGAAAGAAGATGAAGAAAAGGGAGGAGAAGAAGAAGAAAAAAAAATGAACGAGACAAAGAAAGACGAAAAAAAGGAAGAAGACAAAGAAGAAGACGGAAAAGGCCCAAAAAAGACGAAAAAGAATAGGAAGAAGAAAAGGAAGACGAGGAATACGAAGAAAAGGAAGAAAAAAAGAAGACTAAGAAAGACGCAGAAGAGGAAGAAAGACGAAAAAAGATGAAGGAAAAAAAGAAAAATATGATGATGACAGTGATGACTATGATAAAGGTTCACTGTGGTACTAAACAAGTCGATTAAGTTTAAAAACGTGATAGGCCTAGGTTTGGAATGCAAGTCACAGCCCGTTGAAATAGATAGATAGCGAGATAGACATAGAGATACGTTGATAGATAGATAGAGAGAGAGAGAGAGAGAGAGAGAGAGAGAGAGAGAGAGAGAGAGAGAGAGAGAGAGAGAGAGAGAGAGAGAGAGAGAGAGAGAGAGAGAGAGAGAGAGAGAGAGAGAGAGAGAGAGAGAGAGACACACACACACACACACACACACACACACACACACACACACACACACACACACACACACACACACACACACACAGACAGACAAATACATGCACAGACAGACAGAAGTAGACAGAGGGAGTGAGAGAGAGGGAGAGAAAGTGAGAGAGCGGAGGTGAGGTGAGGTGAGGTGGGGACGACAGGAAACATTAAGACACAATGGGGAGAAAATTAGGTAATGGTGATAACTAATGAGGGAGGGAGAGTTAAGGGAGCTAAGGAGAGGGAGAAAGGGAGAGAGGAAGATGTAAGCACCGATAAATATGGGAAGAAGGGAGATAAATGGAGATAATAGGAAGGAAAAACGTGTAAAAAATAGAATAGGGATGATAATGAAAAACAAAAAGAGGATGAAAAAGGTAAAGAGGGAAAAAGAAGAGAGAGATACTCGTAGGATAACAAATGAAAAAAATGGAGTAGAAATGACAATGAGAAATAAAAAGAGGGTTAAAAAGGTAAAGAGGGAAAAGGGAAAAAGAGATAATCGTAAGGAAAACATGAAAAAAATGGAACAGGGATGATAATGAGAGATAAAAAGAGAGGGTATGAAAAAGATGAAGAGGGATGTAAACACCGATAAATGTGGGGAAAGGGAGAAAGAGATAATCGTAGGAAAACGAATGAAAAAAATGGAATAGGGAAGATAATTGGACTTAAAGGGAAGACTAAAAAGAGATAAAGAGGAAGAAAAGGTAAAACAATGGGAGGATATAAAGGAAGGATGTAAGTACCGATAAATGTTGGAAAAGGGGAGAGAGAAAAATAATGATACGGAAAACATGAAAAAAAAATTATATAGGGATGATAATTGTGTTTAAAGGGAAGACTAAAAAAAGATAAAGGGGAAGAAAAGAGAAAACAATGGGAGGATATAAAGGAGAGATGTAAGTTCCGATAAATGTTGGAAAAGGAGGGAAAGAAAGATAATGATGCGGAAAACATGAAAATGAAAATGGAATAGGGATGATAACTGGGCGAAAAGGGAAGACTAAAAAAAAAAGGTAGAAAGGGAGAAAAGAGAAAACAATGAAGGGATATAAAGGAAGGATGTAAGTACCGATAAATGTTTGAAAAGGGGAGAGAGAAAAATTATGACACCGAAAACATGAAAAAAAAAATATAATAGGGATGATAACTGGGCGTAAAGGGAAGACTAAACAAAAAGGTAAAGAGGGAGAAAAGAGAAAACAATGGGAGAATATAAAAGAGGGATGTAAATACTGATAAATGTGGGAAAAGGAGGAAAAGAAAGATAAAGATACGGAAAACATGAAAAATAATAAATGGGAATGATAATTGTAGTTAAAGGGAACGATATAAAAAGGTAAAGAGGAAGAAAAGAAAAACAATGGGAGGATGTGAAGGAGGGATGTAAATACAGATAAATATGTGAAAAGGGGAGAGAGAAAGATAATGATGCGGAAAACATGAAAAAGAAATGGAATAGGGATGATAATTGGGCGTAAAGGGAAGTATATAAAAAGATACAGAGGAAGAAAAGAGAAAACAATGGGTGGATGTGAAGGAGGGATGTAAATACTAATACATATGAGGAAAGGGGAGAGAAAAAATAATGACAAGGAAAACATGAAATAAAATGGAATAGGGATGATAATTGAACTTAAAGAGAACGATATAAAAAAGGGTAAGAGGAAGAAAAGAGAATACAAAGAGAGGATGTGACATAGTGAAGGTAATGATGCAAAGACACCATGAAAAAAAAAACGGAAAATTGGAATAAACGTAAAAAAAAGGAAGATTAAGCAATTATTAAAATCATATAGAAAAGAAAGACTAATGAGCAGACAATATGCTTTTGAAAATTAACTGAAGATAAAATGATAATAAAATGAAAATAAAACTAAAAATTAACTAAATAGAAATGAAAATAAAAACGAAACCCCAAAGAAAAAGGAAAGAGGAATAACAGGAACGAAAAGAGAGTAGAAAAAAAGATTTGAGAGGACAATATGGTTTTGAAAATTAACTGAAGATAAATTGATAATAAAAATGAAAATATAACTAAAAATGAACTAAATACAAATGAAAACAAAAACGAGACCCCAAAAGAAAAAGCAAAGAGGAATAAAAGGAAAGAAAAGAGAAGATGAAAAAATATATAAAAGTTCACGTACACACAAAAAAAAACAGAAAAAGACAAAAAAATAGGACAGGGTAAGAAAGCGGATAAAGATCAGATAAATTACCGGATAAAAAAATGTGAAAGAGAAAATCTAAAATCTGAAACGTTAAAAAAAGACACGGAATTCACGCCCACAGAAAAAATAAGAGGAAAAGCATGAAAAAGAAAGAAAAAATAGGACAATGGAGGGAAATAGAACGGAGAGGAACGAAGGATGAAAAAAAGTATAAAAAATGTGAAAGAGAAAATCTAAAATCTGAAACGTTAAAAAAAGACAATGGAGGGAAATTGAACGGAGAGGAACGAAGGATGAAAAATAGTATAAAAAAATGTGAAAACGAAAATCCGAAATCCGAAACGTTAAAGAAAGACACGGAAACCACGCCCACAGAGAAAAAGAAGAGGAAAAGCATGAAATAGAAAGAAAAAATAGGACAATGGAGTGAAATGAAACGGAGAGGAACAAAAGATGAAAAAAAAGTATAAAAAAATGTGAAAAAAAAATCCGAAATCCGAAACGTTAAGAAAGACGGAATTCACGCCCACAGAAAAACAAAATTAAGAGGAAAAACATGAAAAAGAAAGAAAAAAATAGGATAATGGAGGGAAATGAAACGGAAAGGAACGAAGGATGAAAAGAGTACCAAAAAATATAAAATGGAGTACTGAGGAGAAAAATTAGAAAAAGTTGAAAATATTATAAAAAGGAAGACTAACAGAGAGGAGAAAATAGAAAAGGTACGAAATATATGATGAAAAGAAATGCAAACAGCGAGAAAAAATTTGAAAAAAGTGCGAGACATTACGGAAGAAATATAAATAAAGAAATACAAATACACAATAAAATACAAATAAAGAAACATCACACCACGAAAAGGAACAAAAGGAGCAAAAAAAAAAAAAAAAGAAAGATGGAGACGGAAAAATAAAAGAAAGACAAAAGAGAAGAAATATAAAAAAAGGAAAAGAAAAGAAGTATATATAAAAGAGAAAAGACACAAGACAACGCCCAAACCATTAAGAAACAAAAAAGGAAACAAACAAAAAATGAGAAAGATTTGGTGTGCGTAAAATCTAAGAACAAAAGCATTTCAAGGTTTTATTCAGTGATTCTTCTTCTGGTTCTTTCTTTCAACAGGTAACAATCAATTAAAGAAAGACACGCAGGTGAGACAATTAATGAGCGCCGTCTACCTTGTGTGAGAGGGAGAGAGAAAGAGAGAAAGAAAGAAAGAGAGAAGGAACGAAAGGAAGATAGAGACTGATAGATAGATAGATAGATAAATTGAGAGAGAGAGAGAGAGAGAGAGAGAGAGAGAGAGAGAGAGAGAGAGAGAGAGAGAGAGAGAGAGAGAGAGAGAGAGAGAGAGAGAGAGAGAGAGAGAGAGAGAGAGAGAGAGAGAGAGAGAGAGAGAGAGTGTGTTTACGCAGAAAATCGAGCGTAAATATGCGTAAAGTCAGACGGTAATTGCGTAACTAAATCTTTAGGTTACGGAAGAGAGAGAGAGAGAGAGAGAGAGAGAGAGAGAGAGAGAGAGAGAGAGAGAGAGAGAGAGAGAGAGAGAGAGAGAGAGAGAGAGAGAGAGAAATACAATATCGGTAAACCAGGTGAAATAAAACCTTTAATCTAATGCGAGGTCACCAGAGGAAGAAAAAAAAGAACAAGACCACAGAGCACACTTCGAGAGGAGGAGGAGGAGGAGGAGGAGGATCATATGTATCAAGAAATAAAAAATAAAAAAGAAATGAAAAGACGAAAATTTGGCAAGTCACGCACACACACAAAAAAAAAACATGATCTTAAACACACACACACACACACACACACACACACACACACACACACACACACACACACACACACCTAGAAACAGACATACAGCAAACATGTACATTAGATAATTGCAAATAAAAAGGACAAATACACCTTAGCCACGCACATGCATAGAGAAGAAGAAGGAGGAGGAGGAGGAGGAGGAGGAGGAGGAGCGGGTAGAGGAAGATGAGAATGAAAAATCAACACAACTCAGAAAGCTAAGACAAAAAAAATAACTGCAGAGAGAGAGAGAGAGAGAGAGAGAGAGAGAGAGAGAGAGAGAGAGAGAGAGAGAGAGAGAGAGAGAGAGAGAGAGAGAGAGAGAGAGAGAGAGAGGAAGGAAATGAAACTAGTACAACATGTTTTTAAAAGCAAACTCGTGATGAATGTTTCCTATACATGCAAAAAGAGGAGGAGGAGGAGGAGGAGGAGGAGGAGGAGGAGGAGGAGGAAAGGAGGAGGAAGAGACACAGTACCGTAAATGAACATGCAAAAAATACCTCATAAAAATATAACACAATGAACAACAAAAACAACAACAACAGCATGACAATGGAACTCACCTTTGACCATGACGAGGAGGAGGAGGAAGAGGAGGAGGAAGAGGAGGAGGAGGCGACTAGTGGAGAACAGCTTCATCCTCTTCATTCCTCTTCAAAACCTCTTTAATCTTCCTCACCTGGACTCTTGCACACCTGTCACTCTTAAACCGCGCGTCGACAGGTGTGAATGGGCAGGTATGTGTACGCGAAATCGCAGGTGTATGTGTGTGTACGTGTGTGTGTTTGTGTGGGCTTTAGGCTACACACACAGGTACACAATTAAACCACGTCATTGTTCTCAGGTAAAAAAAATACATAAGAACACGTTAATTCATTAGTTCGGATTTTCACGGGTTATTATACCATTAGTTTTATGTCGGCACTTGTGAGACCAGGTTTAGTCACACCGCGGTTTATGTTTTTGGGTTTAGAACTGTTTATGTCGTTTTGTAATTTATTTTTCCTCTCTGTCTTTCTTTAATATCGTTGTCTTTGTATCTTTTTATCTTTTTTTGTATTTCTGTAGTTTCTGGTTATTTTTTCTTTATTTTTCAATAATTGTCTATTTTCTGTATGTTTTTCTATGCTTTTTTTCTTTCCTTTGTCTTTTTATTGTATCTATCTTTCTCTCTGTATTTCTGTCGTTCTTTCTATTTTCTGTCTTTCTTTTCTACATTTCTCTTTCTTTGTCTGTCTATTTTCTCTGTTCTTTCTTCCCGTCTTCGTATTTTTCTGTTTCTCTTTGTATCTCTTTCGTTGCTTGTATTGTTCTGTCTTTCGTTTTCTATATCTTTCCCACAGTGAGTTCGAAGTTCAAGAATTATCGTACATATATTTTCTTTCTTAATTATAACGTGTCAATGTCCTCTTTCCTCTTTGTTCTCTTCTTTCTCTCCTTTGGTTTCTGCTTCTGATTGTGATTATCTTTCTTTTTCTTTCCTTTTTTTTCTTTCTTTCAGTTCTCTTTCACTTCTTCACTTTCTTTTTTCCCTTTGTTAAAAAATGTACAGTTTAATAACGGAGGTAATACTGGAAGAGGATGAGAAGGAGGAGGAGGAAGAGGAGAAGAGGAGGAGGAAGAAGAGGTGTCAGAGGATGGAGGTTATGGTAGCGAGGTATATGATCTTTGTGTGCTCTCTCTCTCTCTCTCTCTCTCTCTCTCTCTCTTGTCTGTTTGTTTTTCTTTTTTTTGTTTCCTTTCAATGTTTCTTCTGTTTGTTTCTTTTTCACTGAGTACACACACACACACACACACACACACACACACACACACACACACATACACACACACACGACAGCGATAACACCCCCACCAATGTAAACAAAAACAAAACGCACACACGTACACACACAATCAGTTCAGATACGTACACGCGGAGTTTCTATGCACATACACACACACGCGCACACACGCACACAGTTCTT
>NC_066561.1:6269020-6404020 GCF_024679095.1 Eriocheir sinensis | reverse complement strand
TTTTAATGTAGGAAAAAAGTAAACCAAAGAATAATGAGACGAGGAATGTTTAGATAGAGATGTAAAAATGTAGCGAGGTAAAAAACGCAGGAAATGTAGATAATGTTGAGAGTAGGAAAGTAAAGATGGGATACTGTAGGAAATGTAGGAATGTTTAGAACAGAATACAAGAAATACAAGAAAAATAGAATAGAATACAAGAAATACAAATAAATAATAGAATACAAGAAATACAAGAAATATAAGAAAATAGAATAGAATACAAGAAATACAAATAAATAATAGAATACAAGAAATACAAGAAATACAAGAAAATAGAATAGAATACAAGAAATATAAATAAATAATAGAATACAAGTAATACAAGAAATACAAGAAATACAAGAAATACAAGAAAATAGAATAGAATACAAGAAATACAAATAAATAATAGAATACAAGAAATACAAGAAATACAAGAAAAAAGAATAGAATACCAGAAATACAAATAAATAATAAAATACAAGAAATACAAGAAATACAAGAAAACTCCAAGGCAAAAATGTCATACAGCGGGAAATCGTGTGTAAGTTGTTTTTATCTTTAATGAGGGAAGAAAGACAAACACAGAGAGGATGTAGGCTTGGAAGACCACAAACACACAGAAGGATCAACACAATGCGAGGATAAACTACAACAAAAAGCAAGAGACCAACAGATTCATTCACATGGAAACTTGTAATGAACGAAAAGAAGCAAACAAAAGTAGAGAGTTGTGGGTTTGAAACTTTACCATGACAAGAAGATAGAGAAATATTGAGGTGAAAAGAATAGAAATGTACCAAAATCACGAGAAACACACACACAATAATAATAAATAAATAAAATAAATATATAAATAAAATAAAATAAATAAATATAAAAAAATAATCTAATAAACAAGAAAAAGTGTAATGAGAAGAAAAAAACAAAAAACAATCACTGCAATTAAAGAAAAAGTCCCAAAAAACAACAACAAACAAACACACAAACAAACAAACACACACAAAATCCATACCCTTTAAAATATAACCACCCCCCCAAAAAAAAGAAGACTCCCAATTACTATGAAAATAAAGTGTAATGAAAAGAAAGAAAAGAAAACAATCATTGCTATTAAAGAAAAGTTCCCCAAAACAACAAACACACAAACAAACAAACACACAAAGAACCCATACCCTTTAAAATATTACCACCAAAAAAAAAAAAAAAGAAGGCCCCCAATTACTATGAAAAAGAAATAAACCATAAAATTGCTGCAAAGAAAAAAAAATCAGGCTGCCATAAAAAAAGAAAGAAAACGAAGAAGAATCACAGTAGGAAAAGTGGGACGCGGGTATACATGTCATGCTTGTCTGTCCGATCTATGTCTGATGTTATCACGAAATGAGAGGAGAGATAAAAAAATAGCACATCCATCTCTCTCTCTCTCTCTCTCTCTCTCTCTCTCTCTCTCTCTCCCGGGTATCATTTCCATCGCCCAAAATAGAGTTAAGAATGAAAAAGAAAAAGAATAAAAGCAAAGAAAGAAAAACAATAATAAAAATAATAACAACAGCAACAAAATATAAAGAAACAAACACAGACTACAAACAAACAAACAAACAAACAAACGTGAGAGAGAGAGAGAGAGAGAGAGAGAGAGAGAGAGAGAGAGAGAGAGAGAGAGAGAGAGAGAGAGAGAGAGAGAGAGAGAGAGAGAGAGAGAGAGAGAGAGAGAGAGAGAGAGAGTGAGGGCAAGTTACGTATATTATCCCCCCTCTTCACCTTCTTTATCACATTCGTTTCCATCTTTCTTTCCATCTCTTCACGTTCAATACACGATCACCGCGTTCACACAAACCTCAAACTTATCCATCTTCGTCTTCTTCACTAAACACTTTTTTTTTTTTGTCGCTTTCGTTTCCCTTTTTTTCTTCTCTTGATTCCTTTCCTTCCTTTTTTTCACTTTCCCTTTTTGTCCCTTTTTTATCTAGCTATTCATAACATAAACTTTTTTTGTCCTTTTCCTTCTTTTTTCTTCCCTATTTCATTTCTCTTTCATTTTATTCCTTTCCCTTTTGTCCTTTTTCATCCCTTAGCTATTCATTACATACTTTTTTCGTCCTTTTCCTTCTCCTTTATTTTTCCCTATTTCCTTTTTTTTTTCAATTTATTCCATTCCCTTTTGTCCCTTTTCATCCCTTAGCTATTCATCACATACACTTTTTTTTGTCCTTTTCCTTATTTTTTCTTCCTTATTTCCTTTCTCTTTCAATTTATTCCTTTCCCTTTTGTTCCTTTTTATCTCTTAGTAATTCTACAAACATTCATTCTTCCTTCGTTTTCTCAATCCATACATTAGGAGGTTAAATGGTAAATAAACTACGCATTTCCACTGTTTGATGTTATCTCTGTGACATAAATAAGATGAAGTAACACGAGCATTCTTAAGCCTTTACAACAGCCCGTCTGTAAAAAAAATTGTACCTTGGAATTGCAGTGTGAGATATTATCGTATATGCAAAAATAAAAATAAATAAAAAAAGGAAAACTAAAATCTAAAGAGAGTATTCGCCTTAACCTTCCGTCCTATTCATCTTTAGAAAGTAGGAATTTTAAGCAAACATAAAAAAAAATAAAAAAAGGAAAACTAAAACAAAAAGTATTCGCTTCAACCTTCCGTCCCTTTCATCTTTTTAAGTAGGAATTTTAAGCAAACATAAAAAAAAATAAAAAAAGGAAAACTAAAATCTAAAGAGAGTATTCGCCTTAACCTTCCGTCCTATTCATCTTTAGAAAGTAGGAATTTTAAGCAAACATAAAAAAAATAAAAAAAGGAAAACTAGAATCTAAAGAGAGTATTCGCCTAAACCTTCCGTCCTATTCATCTTTAGTAAGTAGAAATTTTAAGCAAACATAAAAAAAATAAAAAGAACAAGATGATAACAACGAGAACTTTACAATAGCAATACGTTCAAGAAGAAGCAGAAGACGAAATTTATATAGAGAAAATAAACAAAAGACGGAAAGTGACATAGTGAAGAAGTAGAGGACGAAGAGTAAGATAATGAAAAAAAAATAGGATGTAAAAACGGAAAATATAATAAAGAAGAAAAGAAGAAGAAAAATTAGATAAAGAAAAATAACAAGGAGAACAGGATGCTGAAAAAATAGAAATCAAATAGCAACATCATCATCATCATCATCAACAACAACAACAACAACAACAACAACAACAACAACAACAACAAAGACGATGATGGCGAGTTAAGCACAAGAACCAGCGAGAATTTAAATGAGCCTATCAGTCAGACTTCATTCCCGGAGTAACTTGAAAGCCAAAAAAAAAAAAAAATAAATAACAAAGAATACAGATATGAAGAAACAAAAGAATGTAGTAGGTTTAGATTTTGTTTTCAGTCTCATCTCGTTTACATTCCCTGCGTATAGTAAGAGAAGGATAAAAGATAGGGTAAAGGGTTAGGAAGAAAATAGGACAAGGTAGGGAAGAAAAGGAATAATTGGGTGACTGCTGAAAGAGGAAGAAAACAAAGGAGGAAAAAAAAAATAAAGAAGGGTAACTCTCATGGGCTTGTAAAAAGAGAAAATAATGAATAAATAAATGAAGAAACAAAAGAAAAAAGAGGTCTATGGTTTATTGTTCAGTCTTAATCCGTCTTCATTCCGTGCGTACAGAAAGAAAAAGATTAAGAAAATTCTATAATCATTGTGTATGTGAAACGAAAATTAAAAGGACAAAAAAGCAAAAAAAAAGAACAGAAATCTACATCCCCGAACTATTATCATCATCATCATCATCATCATCATCATCATCCCGTCGTTGTCTGCCTGAGCAACTTGCATGAATTATAATATGAGGGAAAAAAACGCTTAATTGACCGAACCCCCAAACTCGTTCCGTCTTCAGGTCCTTCGAGTTACGTGAGGGAAAGATACCATTAGATAAACTTTCCGAAGTCGTCTGGTAATTCCATCCTGGTTTTAGATCCTTAATAAAGTAACGTGGGAACAAAAGAAGTAGTATTTAAAGGTTTGATCAACGTTTTTTCTGTCCTTTCCTGATTACGCTGAAGGAAAAATAAAATGAAGTTTGTAACGATTCGCCTGGGAAATCAATCCATTTTTATTCTTCCATTAAGTAGCGTGACAATAAAGGAAATTAAGTGTATCAAGACATCTCTCCACCCGAAATTGACCTCTCTTTTGGCCACCTCTTTTGATTCTTTTTTGTAGGAGCAGCGAGTAGCGGGCTTTTTTTTACTATTGTTTCCTCTTTTTTGTGCCCTTGAGCTGTCTCCTTTGTTGTAAAAAAAAAAACTCTTTAATTTTTACTCTTGTGGGAGCGGCGAGTAGCGAGCCTTTTTTGCGTACTCTTTTTGTTGCCCTGAAGCCGCACCCTTTGACGTAAAAAAAAATGTTTGAGATACATTCTGTTCCCATTTCCCTGAGCACGCTGAAGGAATACACCTCAAAATAAAGTCTGTATGAACACGCTTGGTAAATACATACTGTTTATGCGTCCCTAAGTAAGGCGAGAATAGAGATGTGAGCAAAATTAATAGGATTCCGTGAGCTAATTGTTAAACCCATCCTGTCTTCATCTTAAAGAATAAAGCTACAATATATCTAAGAACATAATAGATAAAAAAATATACAAAACAAGTAAATCAGATTAAATACAAATGTTTAATGGATCTGATCGTTAAACACATCCAGTCCTTACCTCCCATAAATAACTACTACGACCCAAGAAAACAATGGATAAATAAACAAATAAATTAAATAAATCCGAAACCCATTATATACCGAAGATAATAACGGTAAATAAATAAACAAAACCACTAAATCGGAAAACTTATACGTGCCCAAGAAAATAATAGACAAGCAAAACATAAAACAAACAAATAAATGGATAAACAAACAAATAAATAAAATAAATCCGAAACCCATTATACACCGAAGATAATAACGGTAAATAAATCAACAAAACCACTAAATCGGAAAACTTATACGTGCCCAAGAAAATAATAGACAAGAGAAAACATAAAACAAACAAACCAGATGAAATACACAGGTTTATATAAGTCCCCCGTCACCTTCCTCCCTCCTCTAGTACCTGCCCAAGTACCCCGTGACGTCACATCCGGGTCCCCCCCATTACGTGCTTATCACCAGGCCTGGCAACCCTCCCGTGCATGTGTGGCGCCCCGAGGCTGGCACGCAGGCATACCAACCACACCCACCCACCCACCCGCTAACCTCTGTCACCCATCCACCTTTCTCCACCCACCTACCCACCTGTTACACCCATCCATCCTTTCCTACCTGCCTACCTGTTAACCCTCCCACTCACCTGTTCCACCTATCTACCCTTACCTGTCTGCTTACCTATCCGATCACCTGTTGCACCTACCCCTTCTTACCTTCTCATCTACCTGCCCTAATGACATACCTATGCATCCAGGTATTAAGACACCTCTCTAAAGCATTCCCGCCTCTCCGTTTTGGAACTCTTTTACTACATACGATTTGCAGGAGCAGCGACGGCGGGTACATTTGTTTCCTCTTGTTTTTTTTTTTATCTTGTTTTCTTATCTTGCGTGTGCCTTTGAGCTCATTCCTTTCATGTAAAAAATAACTACCCCTCCTGTACCTACCTATCGGCGCACTTCCTGCATTCTCTCATCCCCTCATCTTGAAGTATCCACATTCATCCACTGACCTCATCCAGTGCAATTAACCACTTGCATACCTATCCGTTCACCCATGCATCCACTCATCCACTCATGCCCACCCAAAGACTGTTATCAACCCACTCATCCACCCTTCCACTCACCTGCCTCGTTCATTCACCTTTCCAACCACCAAGCTTACCTATATTACTCACACACTCCACCAAACACCTCCCTCAGATACCCAACCACCGAGCTTACCTATATTGCTCACTCACTCCACCAAACACCTCCCTCAGATACTCAACCACCGAGCTTACCTATATTGCTCACTCACTCCACCAAACACCTCCCTCAGATACCCAACCACCGAGCTTACCTATATTGCTCACTCACTCCACCAAACACACATACCCTCAGCTACCCAACCACCAAGCTTACCTATATTACTCACTCACTCCACCAAACACACATACCCTCAGCTACCCAACCACCAAGCTTACCTATATTGCTCACTCACTCCACCAAACACACATACCCTCAGCTACCCAACCACCAAGCTTACCTATATTGCTCACTCACTCCACCAAACACACATACCCTCAGCTACCCAACCACCAATATAACCTCATACCTACCCACTACCTTACACTTATACACCTTCATCGACCTATCCTTATACCCACCTACACATCCAGCCTTATACCCACCTACCTAACATGTTCCAACTACCCACTCACCCACTTGTATATCCACCCTCACCCACCTAAATTACCACCATCGTACCCACCTATCCACCCACCCAGTCAGCCTCATCCACCCACAGGCCCACTCAGCATCACCTACCCCCCCCCCCCCCGCCACCATCCACTTCCTCATTTCACTACCCCCCTCACCCCTCATCCCCCCACCCCCGTCCAAGGCCTCATCACAGGTAGGCACGCACTCCAGCCGCGTCAGGTGTGTTGCGTACATTAAGTTCCTTGGTTTAGTGCGTGCTGTTGTTTATTGGCCTGCACGGTCCGATGATTACAGGAGCTGCCACACCTGACCTCACCTCGCCCCGCCTCGCCCCGCCTCGCTCACCTGGATATTAGTTGCGGTGGAGGTTTGCCAGAATAGTATTACCTGTGTCCTGTTTGGTGCTTACTAAATCACGGGACGGCTTTCATTAATTCCTCGCTTTATCATGGGTTTTATTTATTTATTTATTCTAGTTAGTTAGTTAGTTAGGTAGGTAGGTAGTTTTATAGGTAGTTAGTGTTAGTTAGTTAGTTGGTTTATTTATTTATTTATCTTATCTATTTCTTTATTCACTGATGCGTGTGGGGTATATAATTCTTTTCGTGGTTAAGATCTTTAGTGAGTCAAGGTATGTCTGTTTTTACCTGAGGAGTCGTCAACACTAATAACAGTAACTCATTCAGGCAACTTTATTAGCGCTACAGTTTATTAGGTATCTTCCCACACTTTTATTATCTCGCTTCTTATATGAAAGTACCCATGTCTTCACTAATAAACCCCTTGAGCCAATAACAATTACTAATTAAATGTAACACTATCAGAAGTAGAATATTTTTAATGGACTTGCGAGACTACGTTAATGTATCGCTTCATGTATCAAATAACACGTGTCTTCCCCAGGAAATCCCCTAAACCAATATAAACAAGCAATTAAACGAGAATGGTAATGATGTGACACTATCAGAAGTAGAATATTTTTAATGCGGTTGCGATACTAAGGTAATATATCGCCTCTTATATCAAATTACTCGTGTCTTTGCCAGGAAATCCCCTTTACCAATACCAACAAGCAATCAAGAAAGAAAAGTAATAATGTAACACTATCAGAAGTAGAATATTTTCAATGCGGCCGCGATACTAAGTTATTATATCGCCACTTATATCAAATTACTCGTGTCTTTGCCAGGAAATCTCCCTAAACCAATATCAATAAGCAATTAAGAAAGAATTGTAATACTGTAACACTATAAGAAGTAGAGTATTTTTAAAGGACCTGGGACACTACGTTAATTTGTTCTAATCATTCATATATCAAATAACACGTGTCTTGGCCAGGAAATCCCCTAAACCAATATCAATAAGCAATTAAGAAAGAATTGTAATACTGTAACACTATAAGAAGTAGAGTATTTTTAAAGGAACTGCGACACTACGTTAATTTGTTCTAATCATTCATAGATCAACTCACACGTGTCTTGGCCAGGAAATCCCCTTAGCCAATATCAACAAACAATTAAGAAAGAATCGTAGAGTAGAGTATTTTAATGACCGTGCGACACAACTTTTAATATATCGCCTCGTATATCACCTTACACGTGTCTGGGCCAGGAAATCATCTTAGGCAATAAAAATAATTAATCTTTTGTAACACTATGAAGCCTACAGTAAATTTAATGAAGTCTCCAGCACGCCAGCTCATATATTTTTTTTTATTTCTTCGTCGCAAGGTTAAGATGCTTTGCGCCGGTTAGAACTTCCCTTTGGCCCATTTAGGAATTTTTATATTAAGAAAGCAATCAATCGCAGCTGTAATTAGAGAAGCAATTAATCCGAGGAGTTAATGGTTATAATGGGCACGCTACACAACACACACACACACACACACACACACACACACACACACATCAAAGCAGGCAGTAAAGAAGATGAGGAAGATGTACCTGGCGATCACCTGGACAGTGCACGCCCCCTTCATCTCACCCCCCCTTCACCCCCGTCCTTCCCCACCCCCCGCCCCACTTCTCCCCCCCTCCCCAGCACGACAGTTATGTGTGACAGGGGAAAATATTATCAAAGGATTTTTTTTTTCCTCTTTTGACACGGAGGGGAAAAAAAGGGCAAAGATTCAGTAGACCGGAAATATTAATGGATAATAGAGAATATGTAAAGAAAAAGAGGAAAAGATGAGAGAGAGAGAGAGAGAGAGAGAGAGAGAGAGAGAGAGAGAGAGAGAGAGAGAGAGAGAGAGAGAGAGAGAGAGAGAGAGAGAGAGAGAAATGAATAGGAATCAAACACAGACGGAGAGAAACAAATTGATATAATATTAAGAGCAAAGAATAAAAAAAAAGGAAGTTGGATAGTTCGAAAAAGATAGGAAATGTAATGAATTCCTACATCTTGACACTGGAAGTAGAAACAATAAAGGAAGTTAACGGATTAAAAAAGAAAGCTACGTGGAGTTAGGTTCAGTTAGGTGTGTTAGGTTAAAAAAGAAGACTATAAAAAGGAAGCGAAGGATACGATTAAAGCCATATCATAATTTCTGCTCGAGACAATAACAGCTTAACGACGTACAGTAAAGGGGTTATTACACTGGGCAAATTTTCCGTGGATCTTCAGTCAAACCACGATTTCCGCTAGCGTGGTTCTCATTTGTTTCTTGTTATTGCTGCTGATGATGATGGTGAGTAATACCGTCGTCCTTCAGTGAAATCTACCGTAGCTTTGGAAGATCGTGGACACGTCAGAAAACCACGGAAATATGAGAACCATTTTGCATTCCCAACACTTCAGAATACACACACAAACCTCACATGTAACATCACCACCAGTCAAGCTTCCCTCAGTTATGCTTCTCCTTCTGCCTCAATTTCTTCCACTCATTCCAAACACAACGCAGTTTATGACACAAAAAACATCACCATCCCAACTTCTCTAAATTCATGAAGATCTCTCGACCCCGTTTTCTTTCTTGGATTCCGAACACACACTAAATTCAAAACACACACACACACACACACAAAAAAAAAACGCTTACACTATCACCATTCAAACTTCCCTCTATTATCTTTCCCTCTTCATTACCATTCTCTTACCCCGCATTCTCCTCCTTGTCGTTTGCTTCATTAATTCTTCACCCCTCTTTTTCATTGCAGTTGAAACGTAATACAAATCATAACACACACACAAAAAAAAATAATGAAAAAATCACCACCAGCCAAACACCAATCCATACGAGTACAAAAGACAGCACAAACTCTCACTACAAAAATTCCGAATCACTGACCAAAGAAGGCAAAACAACGGAGCAGAGCAACACGAGATGATATTACGTTCACCATCACCACGACCATCATCACATGACTCACCATCATCACCATCACGACTATCACTTTATATTGTCCCTTCCTCTTTAACGCCCTCTCCTTCGTTCCCTAAACACACACGTAACAGGCTTTTGAAACACGATTATTAGGTTCACCATCACCACGACCATGACTGTCACCATCATCACCATCATCACCATCACGACTATCACTATATATTGTCCCTTCCTCTTTCACGCCCTCTCCTTCGTTCCCTAAACACACACGTAACAGGCTTTAGAAACACGATTATTAGGTTCACCATCACCACGACCATGACTGTCACCATCATCACCATCACGATCATCACTATATATTGTCCCTTCCTCTTTAACGCCCTCTCCTTCGTTCCCTAAACACACACGTAACAGGCTTTTGAAACACGATTATTAGGTTCACCATCACCACGACCATGACTGTCACCATCATCACCATCACCATCATCACTATATATTGTCCCTTCCTCTTCAACGCCCTCTCCTTCGTTCCCTAAACACACACGTAACAGGCTTTTGAAACACGATTATTAGGTTCACCATCACCACGACCATGACTGTCACCATCATCACCATCATCACCATCACGATTATCACTATATATTGTCCCTTCCTCTTTAACGCCCTCTCCTTCGTTCCCTAAACACACACGTAACAGGCTTTTGAAACACGATTATTAGGTTCACCATCACCACGACCATGACTGTCACCATCATCACCATCATCATCATCACTATACATTCCCCTTTCCACTATCGCATCCTCTCCTTCGTTCCCTAAACACACACACAACAGGCTTTAGAAACACGAATATTAGGTTCACCATTACCACGAGTATCGCCATCACCACCATCACTATTCCCCTTACATACATACATACATACACACACACACACATATACAATCCCTCTTTTTTTCATCTTCATCTTTACATGCTGCACCCAAACCCACCTTCCCTCAATTCTTCTTCTCCCTCTCTATCTCCTTTTCTTCCTTCCATTTAAAACACAAAAAAACATCACCATCGCAACTTCCCTCAGTTAATGAATATCTCTTGACCTCGTTTTCTTCCCTGGATTCCAAACACACACTAAATTAAAACACACACACTAAATAACATAACACCATCATCACAAGTTCCCTCTATTATTTTCCCTCCTTCATTACCATTCATTTACCTCTCGTTCTCCTCCTCCTCGTTTGTTTATTGAATTCATTACACCTCTTTTTCTTTGTAATCCAAACAAAAATAAAATCAGAAAAACACACAAAAAAAAGCACACACAACACACCACCAGCCAAACAGCCACCCATTCAACAAACACCACAACCTCTCACCACAAAAGTCATGGATCAACTGACAGAAAAAATGGAAACAAAAACAAACCATTAAACAATATGACACGCCACCCTTCGTAACCTTTGATAAGCTGCTTCCCGCCGCCCGTTTTCCTTCAGTTTCCGGTACTTGAAGCTAATTGGCTGTGACGTCACGCGAGGAGGCTCTCTGATTGGTGGATTTGGTAAGCGATTCAGTGTTGCCAGATTGAGAGTCGATTGTTTTCTCCTTTCTTCTTTCTCTTCCTTAATCTTTCCCTCCAGCCTTTCTCTGAGTTACGTAAGGGAAGAATTATGACCCAGAAATGAGAGAGAAGAAGAGAAGAGAAGGGTAGATGGGGTGGTTACAGTACTCAATAATAACCCGTAATAGAAAGCGAAAAAAGCTCTCCAAAAAGTTACATAAAATACCGATGTACCTTGACAACTTAACATGTTTATCACCCTCATTGTACCTGTTTTCGTAGTACTCATTAAGCTTACACAGGTAGGTAAAAGATGAGTAAAGTACAGGTGCATAGGGGACGAAATAGCAAAGGTTAGTCAGTTCCGTAATGAAATAAGCGTTGTTAAAGTGATACCTGTCTTCATGGGTTATATTAAGCACGCAATGAGTCAGGGAGGAACAAGGGAGGAAGGAGTAAGGTAAGGTCAGGAAGGTAATGAAGCAGGAGTTATTTAATTGCTTGAGGAGTGTTATAGGAACCTCCAAAATAAATAATAGTCCCCCGTGCAAGGATGGAAAGGAGAATGAGAGAAGACTATAGAAAGGGTTCCGTGGACGGGTCTAAATGTAAATGGATTGTTTGATGCAATTTTTACATTAATTTTCTTTTTCTTTTTTTTTTTTTCGTTTTCCCATTTCTTTTTATTCATTTTCATTTTCATACTTTTTTCGTTTTCACAATCTTTTTTTTAGTTTTTCTATTCCATATTTAATTTTTACATTCCTTATTTAGTTATCATAGTACTTTTTTTCATTTTCATATTCCTTGTTTTTTTTATATTACTCTTTATATTCATACTCCGTTTCAATTTATTTTCATTTAAATATCCCATTTCATTATCCCTTTTCATAGTCTTTTCTTTCATTTTCAAGTTCCTTTTTTCTCATTTGCATATTCCTTTTCCACGTCCATATTCCTTTTACATTCCTTTTTTTCTTCATGTTCATACTCCTTTTCAAATTCCCACTTATATTTATACTTTTTTTTTTATTTAAACAAAAGCACATCGATGAAATCCTATTAGAAGAGCATGGGGTGTCACGAACTAAAGGAGCCCTCTTCCATAAGGGCACCTATTCTAAAGCTTGCCCAGTAGTTTGTTCTTTTAGATTACTACGGGAGCGGCCCCCCTTAAAGTCCGTATTATTCGTAGACGCTCCTTTTTTTCATGTTTGGTGGTGGGTCTTTCCTATCCTGCATGTCCGTGGTGGGTCTTGCTTTCATCCTCCTCCATGTCTGTTGGTGGGTTTTGGTTTTATGGATGATTGCTCTCACCCTGCCCTGCCTCCACTAATAAATATATCGCGAGGGCGTACACCTCCCACACTTAATGGCCTTAATGATACCGCAACTATGCACATTAGGGAAGGGGGGAGGAAGGGAGAGGAGGGATGTGGAGTGGGAAGGGAAGGAGGGAAGGGGAAGAAGGGAGGGAAGGGAAGGAGAGGGATGTTGGGGTGGGATGGGGGGAGGAATGGAAAGAGGAAAGAGGGGAACGGAAGGGAGGGAAGGGAAGGAAGGAAGAGAAGGAGGGAAGAGTAAAGGGATGGAAAATAGGGAAGGAGATGGAAGGGGAGGAAAGGAAAGGAGGGCAGGGTAGAGGAATGGGAAGGAGGGAAGGGGGGATGGAATGGGGGAGGAAGGGAGGGAAGGAGGAAAGGGGGATGAAAGGTGGAGGAAAGGAAGGGAAGGAAAGGAGGAAAGGGAAGGAAGGAAGGGGGAGGGAGAGGGAGGGATGAAAAGGAGGGAAGGAGGATGGAATGGGGAAGGAAGGGAGGCAAGGCTAGGGGAACAGAAGGGGGAAGAGGGGGGAATGGGAAGGAGATAAGGAAGGGGGAGGAGAGAGGGGAAGGGAGGAGGCAAGAGAGAGGGGGCAGGGAATATATTACACATTAAAATCACTAATTCACTAATAAAAAAAAAGACAGACGCTTGATATATCGATTCTCGCTTTAATAATGTAACCTGTTCTGTGGCGCCACGTCGACCACAGAAAAATCGTTAATGCTTCGCTAAGGACATTCATTTAATTTCTTCTATAGTATTTTTTTATGTTGTTTATTTCTTACTAATAAAAGAACGCTAATGACACTAATTTTATTTCTTCTTTAGTCTTTTTTTTCTATGTTGTTTACTGCTTACTAATAAAAGAACGCTAAGGACATTCGTTTAATTTCTTCTTTAGTCTTTTTTTTCTATGTTGTTTACTGCTTACTAATAAAAGGACGCTAAGGACATTCGTTTAATTTCTTCTTTAGTCTTTTTTTAATGTTCTTTACGGCTTACTAATTAAAGAACTGCATTTGAATTATCTGTTTTTGTTTCATCTTTTTTTATCTAGCTTTCTTTTCGCTTCATACTTATTAATTACAAAACAAATAACTGTCCTGGAATTGTTGGTTCTTGATTTAATGTATTCTGTTTCTTACTTTCTGTTTACGTGTTGTTGTTGTTGTTGTTGTTTTACCTTTTGCTCACTGATTACCAAAAAATATATCCCTGTCCGCAGCTGTTCTTGTTTTACTGTAAGCTATTTCTTCACTTTTATCTGGTTTTATATATTTCTAGATTACACTTATTTCTTCATAAACGACAATAACTCCACTTGATTCCTCGGTTCTTGCTTTAATGTATCCCGTTTTATCCATTATTATTATTATTTTTACATGATGCATGTGAGTGAGTGATTGATAGTTTAGTGTTTCAGGTAGTTATTGATTTCTAGATTTCGCTTATTTCTTCCTAAACGATAATAGCTCATTGACGCCTCGGTTCTTGCACTAATGTATTCTATTTTATCCATTAATATTTTTTTACATGACGCACATGAGTGAGTGAGTGATAGTTTAGTGTTTCAGGTAGTTATTGATTTCTAGATTTTGCTTATTTCTTCCTAAACGATAATAACTCATTGACGCCTCGGTTCTTGCACTAATGTATTCTATTTCATCCATTAATATTTTTTTACATGACGCATATGAGTGATTGACTGATAGTTTAGTGTTGCAAGTAGTTATTGATTTCTAGATTTCGCTTATTTCTTCCTAAACGATAATACCTCATTGACGCCTCGGTTCTTGCTCTAATGTATTCTATTTTATCCATTAATATTTTTTTACTTGATGCATATGAGTGATTGATTGATAGTTTAGTGTTTCAGGTAGTTATTGATTTCTAGATTTCGCTTATTTCTTCCTAAACGATAATACCTCATTGACGCCTCGGTTCTTGCTCTAATGTATTTTATTTTATCCATTAATATTTTTTTACTTAATGCATATGAGTGATTGTTTGATAGTTCATTGTTTCAGGTAGTTATTGATTTCTAGATTTCGCTTATTTCTTCCTAAACGATAATACCTCATTGACGCCTCGGTTCTTGCTCTAATGTATTCTATTTTATCCATTAATTTTTTTTACATGATGCATATGAGTGATTGACTGACAGTTTATTGTTCGGATATACAACAAAGGAGAAGGGATGAACCTGCCGTCCCCATCCCCAGGCAGTACAGAGTGTGATTGAACAACTATTAACTTACATTGCACCATGATATTAAAAAGGAACAGTGGTAGGGGCCAGTCACAAGGGGCTGCACCCAGACACTACAATCTAGGGGTAAAACTACGAAGAAAATGAAAGAAATATTGCCCATGATTCTCTCCTTGTTCAAATCTATTCTAATCCCTCCATTTAATTTAGTTTCTTATTTATATACATTGTTTGTTGCCTTAAAAATATAACTGTCCTTATTTTTAGGTTCGAAGGCCAGTGGAACGGAGATTAGCACTGAGGCCACGCGTAGCTATGCCGTATGCCTGTCTTTACCTTTCACCTCATCTTATCTACCTTAATTTATCCGTCCGTGTTTAAATTCATCTAGTTTATGGGCTGCAAATAAGGCCACAAAACGCTTAAGTTCAACAGATAACATTATTCTAAGATCTTCCTTTCTTTCACGCTTCACATATATGGCACGGGGAGTCGTCAGGTCAGGGGCAGGGTACAACAAATGACCGAGGCCTTCTTCCCACTCTTAAAAGGAGGACAGGTAGAGAGAGAGAGAGAGCGAAGGAGCACTTACTTCGTCACCTTCTAAACCGGCTCACAAATTCAATACTTTAGAACTGGACTCCAACAAAAAAATAAAGGTTGAGTGAGAGAGGCAGACAGACAGACGACAAAACAGATAGACAGAGAGACGCAAAGACAGACAGACAGACAGACAGACAAACAGACAGAACAGATAGATAGACACAAAAACAGACAGACAGACAAAACAAATAGACAGACAGACAGACAGACAGACAGACAAACAGACAGAACAGATAGATAGAGACAAAAACAGATAGACAGACAAACAGATAGACAGAGATACAAAGACAGACAGACACACAAATATAGACAAAACATTAAAATCGAAAAGCAAATATTCAAATGGATGAATAAATATAAAAAAAAACCATACAAATAAGAAAATAAATAAATGAATCAACACATTGAGACAGACAGACAGACAGACAGGCGGACAGACACACTAACGAACAAACAGACAGAGACAAACAGGTATGCGAGGAAAACATATAAATAAAAAGAAACGAATACATAAATTAACAAACCAATAAATATACCAGAAAAAAAAAAACAGGAAAGCTTCTCTGACAAGGCCCGCCCAGTGCATGCGACCAAGCCCTCCTCCCCCCCTTACTCCCCCCTCCCTCCCCCCCCTTCCTCCCCTTTCTTCCCCATCCCCTCCCTCACCCCCTTCCTCCCCCATTCCTTCCCTTTCTTCCTCATCCCCTCCCTCGCTCCCTCCCTCCTCCCATCCCTTTCCTCCCCAGGTTCCCCACCCCACTCCTTCCTTATTCCCACCCCATCTTCCCCATCCTTCCCTCAACATAAGTTCCCCATCCCCATCCCTTCCTTATTCCCACCCCCATCTTCCTCACCCCTTCCTAACCTCGTCCCCATCCTTCCTTCAACATAACCCCTTTCCCATCCTCCTCATCCCTATCCATCCCTTGCCCCTCATCCCTCATCCCTCCCCTCTTCCCATCCTTCTCTCATCCTCACCCACATCCCCAACCTCCTCCCCGCATGGCCAGCTTCCTCGACCCCATTCCCTTCCACACCCACACCCCTTCCTCCTGCATCGACCCCCTCCCCTCCCTGAACACAAGTCGCAGGCTCCTTAAAGAGGGCGCAGACGCGGGCCTCGACAAGCGACAAGAACACGACGCGGCGACATTATTATAAGAGGACGAAGACGAATAACTCACTGACCGTTATCTGGGGAGGGGCAAATAGCGGGCGGATTTTTTTTTTAGTTGCGCTCTCTCTCTCTCTCTCTCTCTCTCTCTCTCTCTCTCTCTCTCTCTCTCTCTCTCTCTCTCTCTCTCTCTCTCTCTCTTTTGTTTGTTTATTGATACCCTGAGGCTTTTCTCCATTTGATAAGAGAGAGAGAGAGAGAGAGAGAGAGAGAAGGACTAGTTTTGTTTAGTATTTCTCTGTTTATTACTCTCTCTCTCTCTCTCTCTCTCTCTCTCTCTCTCTCTCTCTCTCTCTCTCTCTCTCTCTCTCTCTCTCTCTCTCTCTGCCTTGTCTCCTCATTGTCAAGGTAATTCGCAGGTAAGACGCTAGTTAATCATGGTTACCTGCCCAGCCTGCCACCTTACCTGCCCTCCTTACTGACATCTAACCCTCTTCTGCCCTTCTTCTTCCTTATCTTCTTTGTATCTCTTCCCTCCCTGCCTCGCTCTTCTTCCATCTTTCATCTCTTCTCTTACACCAACCTTTTTTTTTTTTTTTTGCTTATCTCCTTCTCCCATTCTTTTTTTTTTTTTACTTTCTGCCTCTCTTTTTTTTCCCTTCTCTCATCTCGTCTTCCTCCAACCCTTTTTTTTATATCTACATTTTCTTATTTTTTGCTCTCATTTTCTTCCTCTTTTTTTGGTTATCGAATTATTTCTTCTTCTTTCTGATCTTCTTCTTTTCTTACCTTTCCTTTTTTTTACCTTTGTCTTCTTCCTCTTTTCTTAGCTATTCAATCCTATCTTCTTTTCCCTATCTCGTCCTATTTTCTCCCTCTACCTTTTCCCATTCAATTTTATATTTTCTTCCTTCCTTCTTCAGTCATTCAACAGTTTTTCCTTTCTCCATTCCTTTTCCGTCTCTACCCCATTCCTTTTACATTCTTCTTCTTCCTTGGTCATCTAACTCTTTAACCTTATCTTCTCTTCTTATTCACTTCCACCTTCCCTTTCTTTCCTTCGTACCTTCTCTCCTGTACGTTCTCCCTCCATGTTTTTGTTGTAAAAAAAAAAATATTTAGTCAACCACTTTTCTTCCCTATCCCCCCTCCCTCTCCCACCTCCTCGCTCCCTCGCTCTCTTCCTCACCTCTGAACACCTGGAAAATATGGGTCTGCACGCTTGCTCCAAATGATATAATAAGCATTCTGTAGGTCGTTTATTTTCACCTTTACACTTACACACATGTTTACTTTACATATTTTAACTGATTTTGATGATTTGATTCACTTATCTTAAACGTAAATGGAAAAAAAGGTTTAATGGCGTACTCTGTTAAAATCTTACATCAAAATTTAAAGGAGGAAAGAACGAAAGAGGTTAATGAGGAAAGAAAGAATTGAGAAACAAACAAAAAAGAAAGAAAAGAAAATGCCATCAAGATACAAGCAGCCATAAACAAGAATGCAAATCACAGGAAAGAAGATTGAAGGCAAGGAGGAGGAGGAGGACGAGGAGGAGAAGGAGGAGGAGGAGGAGGAGGAGGAGAAGGAGGAGGAGGAGGAGGAGGAGATAACAAAGCTTGCTGACTTATAACGAGACAACCTACATTAAAAGTCCTGGCTATTCTTCAGCTATTTACCGCTAGTACGAGATAAGGAGGCAACGAGGAGGATGTTCGTCCACACCCACAGCAAGATGGAGGAGGAGGAGGAGGAGGAGGTGACGGAGGAGGATGAAGAAATGGAAAGACATCTCGCAAATATACACTACAACACACACACAAAGGAACACAAAGGAAGAACAAACAACAGCAGACATGATGGCCCTTAGGAGGCTGTTTGTGACAAGCTACACTATCTTTCTAATCAAAGGTGGAAGATGAAAGACAGCATAGAAAAACTGCATGGAATTTATGTAGGAAAGAGGAAAGAACTACCATTACTGCTGCCACAAACCGGGCGATAAAAACGGACAAGGACACCAGTATTCGAACACGAGGAGGAGGAGGAGGAGGAGGAGGAGTGGGAAGAGGAGGTAGTGGTGACGGAGGAGGATGAAGAAATGCAAAGACAACTCACAAATATACACTTCGGGATCGATCTGGATTTATGACGCGCAGGTGCAAAACACGCATATTTGTGTTGGCTGTTGGGGGGACGGGGGAGCCGAGTGTGCAGGGGAGGGAAGTGAATCAGGTGTAATTGTTAGTGTTGGTGTGTTGTGGTGACAAGTGAGTGTGTATTTGTTTTCTGAATGAGTCTATTGTACCGCAGTCTAAAATCTGATGAGGGAGGATGTTCCAGTCACGTGGAAAGTATGAGTGCTTGTATGCGTCAGTGTTAGTGTGATATGTTTGGTATTTATGGATGTGTGTGTTACGAGCACGTTGACTGTTTGCGTTGTGAGGTATATTTGTGGGTCAATGTCAATGTGAGTGTTTGTGATCTTGTACATAAGTGTAAGTCTGTGTGCTTGTCTGCGTAAGTGAAGAGGTTCCATGTTTATCTGTTGTTTGATCCGTGTTGTGATGCCAGGCGTTCAAGTGTAATTGTTTGCAATGAACCTTGCCGCCTTGGTGTTGATTTATTCTAATCTATCAATGTTTCTGTGTGTGTAAGGATCCCACACCGTGGAGCGGTATTCAAGTGTTGGTCTCACAAGTGTGTCATAAGCTATATGTTTAATGTCAGGTGTGCAGTTATGTAAATTGCTCCTCAGGAACCCCAGAGTTCGGTTGGCTGTGGCACTACTGTGGTCTATGTGAGTGTTGAACTTTAGGTTAGTGGAGAGGTGGACACCAAGATACTTGTGTGTGTGGACCGATTCAAGTTCTGCATTATGGAGAGTGTAAGTGTGATGGATGGGGTTGTGAGCTCTGGTGAGTCTTAATAGTTTGCACTTGTCAGGGCGGAAATGCATCTGCCTCAACACACACACACACACACACACACACACACACACACGTCGCACGGTCAAATACTCCTCAGGTGAGTTCAGGAAAGGTGTGAGCAGGAAGAGGCGAGGCTGCAGGTGAAATCCCGAGCTTATTATAGTACTACAGGAGGAAGAGGAGGAGGAGGAGGCGACGGAAAGGAAATAATCTAGACACTGAGGGCGCCATAAGAAAGAATAATGAAGATAAGAAATAGGAAATGAAGAAAGAGGAGAAGAGGAGGAGGAAGAGGAGGAGGAGGAGACTGGGAGAGGATGTGGAATATAAGAGGAAATATGGATAAGAAGGGAGAAGGGATAGTTTAGGTGGGAGAAAGGAAGAACATATGAGGGAAGAGAAGAGAGGAAGGAAGTGAGGGCGATAGGAGAGTAAAGAAGGGAGAGTGGGAAGTGGAAGAGAGGAGGAAGGAGAATGAAGGGAGTGGGGGAAGGGAAGTGGAGATGAGGGATAAGAGGGAGGGAGGGAGAAGGATGAAAGGAGGGAGAGAAGGGAAGATTTTGGTGGAAGAAGGGAAGAAGAAATGTTGGGAGAGGAAGGGAGGGAGGATGGTGAGAGAAGAAGAGGGAGAAGTACGGGGAGGTAGGACGGAAAGGAGAGAAGTATTTTAAACTAAAGAAATAAACTAATAATAACAAACTGCGGGTAAGAGAAAGAGCGAGGCTGTATAACTCTCTCTCTCTCTCTCTCTCTCTCTCTCTCTCTCTCTCTCTCTCTCTGCATCCCAAGTGTATTATATCATTATTTTCTAACATTTCCTGTCTTCCAATCTTGTATCACGACTTTTATCTTCTCTCAATCAGTAAACCTCAGTCATTCTCTCTCTCTCTCTCTCTCTCTCTCTCTCTCTCTCTCTCTGAGCATCGTACGGCCGGCAGCGGGGCGAGGCAAGATAACACATAACTGATATTAGGCCACCTGCAGCTCATCCCTGGCGGTATGTACACGTAACATTACACACATGCCGCCCTTGACTACCCAGCTAAAGGCACTGTTAATAAGCGAGAGCCGGAGGGAGGGAGAAACCGAGTAAAATAATCAGAAATTCAAAACATGTACTCTCGCTCTTTGCTTTCCGCCCGTCGCCCGGAGCAACCATAGCACTCACTCGCCCCTCTCACCCTCCCTTCCCTCCTCCCTTTCCCACTCTCTCCCACCCATCCGCCCTCTCCCTCCCTCCCTCCCGTTCCTTTGGCGCAGGCCCACATGGTGCCACTAGTGAGGGAGGTTGGGCCAGGGTGTGTAAGGAAGGTTTTAATATGCTATCCCCCTCGTGAGTCGTGTGTGTGAGGCGTGAGTGACCCGTGAGTGAAGGTGTGAGTTGACAGGCCCGGGGAGGGTGTGTGAGGGTGTGTGAAGGCCCTAAACAACTCCTGTGCCAGACTTCTCCTCTTGAGAGTGACGGACTGACGGTGAGTGATCTTGTCGATTATTTATGAACCTGACCTTTTGTTTCGTACTCACAGACAACTCTTTCTTCTCTATTGATTTTTTTTTTATACGTGTTTTTTGCTCTTGTTTTCCATGCTTGTTTATCTTCGACTGTAAACACCTGTTATTGTCCCGTTTTCTTTCTCTGTCAAGCACTAACTTTAGAAAATCACGCTATCAGCAGCTACCGTGATTTTGTCCTCAGTAAATGAAGAAGCGTTGCGTAAATCAGCGTTGAAGGGAAGATAAGAGGTACACGTATACACAGTGCGGGTGAGTCACGGTGCCTCAGGGAAACGTGGCATTAACATCAGATTATTACAAGATTACATGTCTTCGAAACTGAGAGAGAGAGAGAGAGAGGACATGTTTTCGCAACTATTGCGATTATCAATGCTGGCTCACAACAACCACCACCACCTCTCTCTCTCTCTCTCTCTCTCTCTCTCTCTCTCTCTCTCTCTCTCTCTGCACAAAATTTCAGCTTGGTCGGATAGATGGGAGATGCCCTTTAACGTAGACAAGTGCCAGGTCCTTCAAGTTGGAACAAGGAATAAGAAGTTCGATTACGAAATGCGCGCCGTTGAACTCAAAAGCGTTCAATGTGTTAAGGACTTGGGGGTCAAAATCGCGTCAAACCTCAAATTCTCACATCAATGCATCGATGCAGCAAATAAAGCGAACAGAATGTTGGGCTTCATTAAAAGAAACTTCTTATTCAAGAATAAAGATGTAATACTTCCACTCTACAATAGTTTAGTCAGACCCCACTTGGAATATGCGGTACAGTTTTGATCTCCCCGCCATGCAAAGGACATTGCTAAATTAGAAGGTGTTCAGCGTCGGGCAACAAAAATGATCCCTTCCTTGCGCAACAAATCTTACTAAGAAAGACTTTCCGCCCTTAACATGTTCTCTCTTGAGAAACGTCGCCTCCGAGGAAAACTGATCGAATGTTTTAAAATACTTAATGGTTCCACGAATGTAGATCAACATTGTTTGTGATCGATGACACTTTGCGTACCAGGAACAATGGCGTAAAACTCAAATGTAGACAAGTAAATTCAGACTGCACCAAATTTTTCTTCACCAACGTTGTAGTGCGAGAATGGAACAAGCTCCCACCGTCAGTGGTCCAGTGTAACACGACTGACTCCAAAAATAAGCTCGACCGTCACTTCCTTCAACTTAATATTAACTAGAGTTGAAATGCAACGTTTTGGAGCCTTCTGATTAATGTAGAATCACTTGGATTTAAGGACAGACCACCTAGTCTGGACCATGGGGTCTGTGTGGTCTGATCTATGTAAATATATGTAAATCCATGTTAAAATCTCTCTCTCTCTCTCTCTCTCTCTCTCTCTCTCTCTCTCTCTCTCTCTCTCTCTCTCTCTCTCTCTCTCTCTCTCTCTCTCTCTCTGCATCTAGATAAATTAAACCATGGCATATGTTATTCTCTCATTTCAAATAATTATTATAATTATTAATTACTTACACAAGTGTGTGTGTGGTTATTTTTTAGGTAATAAATATTTTGCTTTAAAAGTTGTAGTCAGTAATGAGGATAGTGGGATCTCTCTCTCTCTCTCTCTCTCTCTCTCTCTCTCTCTCTCTCTCTCTCAACATCGTGGGAATCCAAAAACTCTTCCTCTCTTCCGCCCCAGCCACCACCGTCACCTCTACCGCACCACCACCACCACCACCGCCGCCATGGGGGCCGCCACCGCTATATTTATGGTGTTCGTCGGGTGCTGCAGCAATGTGATCTTTCTGGAGTTCCTTGTACAGTAAGTCGAGGGTTGCTGACTCATAGCAAACACACAGATAAAGAAATTATATATTGTCACCTAAATATTTCTACGTATTCAGGATAACATTGCATAGATCAGTGAATACAACCATTTGAAACTTAATGATAAATGGTTATTTTTATGTAATATACTGTTTGATGAGTGATATGAAAGTAATAATAGGAGTAATCTGTGTGCAAAGTTGAATTGTTGAAACTTGGGATGCAATGCAGTTTTCTGTTAAGCATCAGCAGACGTAAGAGAATGAGCTTTAAGAGGCAGCCTAAAGGAAATATTAATCCTGCACTAAATCTTTCGCGTTCTCAATCCTTCCCCAGGGATGAGCCTGCGTGCGGGAACCTCCTCACATTCGCACAGTTTGTCTTTATCACAATCGAAGGCATTATCTTCACCATGGATTTCGGGAGGAAGAAAAATGTGATACCGATAAAGTAAGTGTGAAAGAGGCGGAAAGGGAAAGGCGAGGTTATTCAAATATTTCTGGATGATGTTCTGTTCATGATTAGTTTTAAAAAGTACCGCGTCAGTTGATTTAGCTAAGGATGTTCAGGGATTAAAAAGTACTGTGTGGATTGATTTAGCTTTTCATGTACGAGGTGAGATTTCCTTAGCTTTTCTAGACGTATGTATTAACCAGAAGGAAGTTGAATGATTGATTTCTCTCTCTCTCTCTCTCTCTCTCTCTCTCTCTCTCTCTCTCTCTCTCTCTCTCTCTCTCTCTCTAGGGACTACCTCATTCTAGTCGTCATGTTTTTCCTCGTCAACGTCACAAACAACATGGCTTTTGGCTTCAAGATCTCCATGCCGCTACATATCATCTTCCGCAGCGTGAGTATACAAGTTCGATGTATATCGTAGATAAGATTTTTTTTTTTTTAAGATTTACCCCTAGTATCACTAGGGAAAAGATTGCTCCCTCCCTGCACGAGGGAGCACGGGCCTTTGCCAAAAGGCGGCCCGTAGCAGGGTGCCGACAGACCGACTCAATCGGCGATCGAAATCTGGCCGACCAAGTCGGTCTGTCGACGAGGACTGGCGTGTCTGAGATAATAATTCAGATAAACGGTTAGATATGCATAACAAGAATGTACAGACTGCATACGTGGGGTAAAAAGATAACATGCTCTTGAATATACGTTTTCAGGACATACACAGTCTGATGCATAACGTGGATTAGATAAAAATTACTATAAAGTTAGAAATGCAAACTGTGATTAGACTGCATACGTCGAGTAGGTTAAAGAAAGCACCCTTCTGAACATACTTTTTAGGGGGAAACTTATGGGAAACCTTGAATATAGTAATGACTGAGCTGTGAATAGTATAAAGGTAGAAATGCAGAAGAATGATTGAACTACATACGCCGAGTAAATTAAGGAAAACATTCTTCTAAACATACGATTTCAGGGGAGGTTACGAGAAGCCTTGAACAAAATAATGAATGTCAGCGTAACTATTTTTTGTACGTAAAGTTTCGATAATTAAGAAATTGAACTGAACTGAAATGGTTGGGGCTCTAAAGAGGAAACTAAAAACTACCACAGCCTCCCTTTCAATACCGATGTTTTCTATGATGAAGTCTGTTTTCTCTTATTTTCAGGGGGGGCTCATCGCTAGCATAGTAATGGGCGTCATTGTGATGGGCAAGAAGTACAGCGGGGCCAAGTACCTGTCTGTGTTCATGATCACTTCAGGCACCATCATCTGCACCTTTGCCTCGGCTGAGCATGTGGTGAGTACTGATGATGGTGATGATAATGCGATTCTTTTTTTCTTTCATTTCGACTTTTTTTTGTTATGATTTCTAAGTAAACAATGGTGATGGTAGTGGTGATGGTGATGATGATGATGGTGATGGTGGTGATTCCTTTTCTTATCTTCATCCCTTTCTATCACTGTTTCATTTACATCTATTTCCATATTCATTTCCCACCTTTTCTTTTTCTCTATAATTTTCCTCCTCATTTTATACCTTTTTCACGCCTATTCTTCGTTTCCCTCAACACCCCTTCAAACACTCCCCTTAATTGTGACATTCTCTCTTTCTACCAATCTATCAATCTATCCATCCATCAATTTGTCTATCTATCGCTTTATCTATCTATCTATCAATCTTTCTACCTACCTGTCTATTCTTCTGCCTCTCTCTCTCTCTATCTATCTATCTATCTAACTAACTAGCTATCAGTCAGCCAATCAATCAACCAATCTATCTATCTATTTATCTATCTATCTATCAATCAATCACTCTCACCTATATATTGATCCATTCATCTGTCTACCTATCTATCTAGCTATACATCTATCTACCTTTCATTTTCTATATCTATCCATCTATTTATCTATCAATCTATATCTATCCATCTATCTATCTACCTAACCCGCAGGAGGAGGGCGGGGACGCTTCCTCCAACTTCCTGACGTGGCTGTCGGGCATCGCTATCCTCACCTTCGCCCTCTTCCTGTCGGCGAGGATGGGCATCTACCAGGAGTGCCTCTACACCAAACACGGCAAGCACCCGCACGAGGCCCTCTTCTTCATCGTGAGTAAACAATGATGGTATTTTCTAATGGTTATATTCGCCTTGTTTCGTTATCGTGTCTAGGTATAGTTTGAAGGGTTTGTTTAGTTATTTCCTTTCCCGGACCTTTTTATTCTTCATCTTTATCGACCATTGTTCTTCTTTATTTCCTTTTCTGTTACTTTCTTTTCTTTTTTTTCTTTCGGCCGGGTTTTTTTTTTTTTTTCTTCTTTTTTAAGGTTGAGTTAGTATTGATTTTGTTTTGTTTTCTTTCTTTCTTCTTCTTCTTCGTATTATTATTATTATTATTATCTCATTTTTCAGTGTATTTTTTCTCATCTTATTTTGCCTTTTTTTCGTTGTAAGGACAGGTTGATGTATTTATAGGAGTTTTATTCGTTTTATTTCTACGTAAGTGTTTATATGCGTATATATTTGCTGTATTTCTTTAATGTGGGTATATAGCGATGTTTTCTAACGTTTTATTCGCTCTGTTTCTTCACCGTCATTGAATAGATGTTTTTAAGTTATAGTCGCTTTGTTCTTTTCATCATAACTATATAGACGTCTTTTTAACTGACATTTACTTCCGTTTTTCCATGTTGGTATATTCCTACGTTTTAAAAGGTTATAGGCCCTTTATTTCTTCAACGTGAGTATTATAACGATGTTCCTAAGAGTTTTCTTCGCTTCATTTCTCCATCTTGAGAATTTTTATATATTTTTAAAGGTTATATTCACGTTATTTCCTTACCGTAACTGTAATAATGTTTTTGACGGTTATATGCGCTTCAGTATTTGCTATTTTGGTTTCTTTGTCACGAGGTACATGGAACACCACCCGCACGAGGCCCTCTTGAGTAGAAGGTTTAATCGGTGTATATTAACTAACAAACAGGCAAACTAGGACGAATTCAAGGCCGTATGTTATCCTAAGGCCAGGCTCCTGTATTATTTGTCACAAGGTACACATGAGGCCGTCTTGAGAAGAAGGTTTAATCGGTGTATATTAACTAACAAACAAGCAAACTAGGACGAATTTAGGGCCGTATGTTATCCTATGGCCAGGCTCCTGTATTATTTGTCACAAGGTACACACGAGGCCCTCTTGAGTAAAAGGTTTAATCGGTGTATATTAACTAACAAACAGGCAAACTAGGACGAATTTAGGGCAGTATGTTATCCTATGGCCAGGCTCCTGTATTATTTGTCACAAGGTACACACGAGGCCGTCTTGAGTAGAAGGTTTAATCGGTGTATATTAATCTAACAAACAGGCAAACTAGGAAGAATTCAGGGCCGTATGTTATCCTAAGGCCAGGCTCCTGTATTATAATCATTAGGTCAGCGCCATAACTCCATAACTAACATCTCCACGACTCCACCCCTGGCTATGGTTCTCCTCCTCCTCCTCCTCCCTTATTCCCCTTTCTTCCACTTCTTACGTAAGTTAAAGAGACGCCACAATCCGACCACCAGGTGATATCCAACCCTCGGCTTAACCTTGACTCTCCTGTACCAACTCTACTTTTTTCTCACAGTTACGGTACTTCGCGGAGCGTTGCTAGGGAACGTTTTTTTCTGCATTGAATAAACATGTGATTATATAACTGCACTGTGAAAGCGGTGCAGTGCGGCAGAATTGTACTGTTCAAACATCATATACATAACCCCACATTACTGAACATTTCTCCCCGCCCCACTCCCACACACACCAATAAGAAATTCCGCCCATACACAACCCAATACAAACGATATTTACATTAACAACCTATTTAGTCCACCACATTCATCTATCTCCCTTTCATGCTAAGTAGAAAAAACATACCGCCACCCACAGGCCACAACAAACGACTCCCACTCACAACAACTCAGCATTCCTCCATCCATCTCACTGACGTACTGCATTCAAGTTTCAATTCCTCTCACAACTCCCAAGCTCTCACAACCACTCCTTCACAACTCAGGGTTTCTTCATTAATTTCCCTGACCCCTCTATACACTCAACCATTCCTTCCTCTAGCTTCCTCCTCCTCTTCCTCCTCCTCCTCCTTCTCCTCCCTCTCATAACACCTCAGCATCCCTCCATCTATCTCCCTGACCTATCTCCACTTAACCATTTCTCTCTCATCCCTCCCCAGCACACCCTCTCGCTGCCCGGGTTCATCCTCGCTTTGGGCAGCATCCTCGACCACGCCCGCAGGTTCAGCCAGTCAGCCCCCCTCCCCCTCCTCGCCCCCTTCCCGATCCTCGCCCACCTGCCCCGCCTCTGGATCTACCTGGCCGGAAACGTGCTCACCCAGTATCCTTTTAGCCAGGTGTTGTGTTCTGCAGGTGATGTACTAATGACTTGTATGGGACAGGTGAGATGCATGGGTGAAGGGGGGAGAGGATGTGTGTGTGTGTGTGTGTGTGTGTGTGTGTGTGTGTGTGTGTGTGTGTGTGTGTGTGTGTGTGTGTGTGTGTGTAAAGTTTGCATCACTTTTTTTTATCTCCTCAGGTGTGCCCAACCACCTGAGGGCAAGGTTAGGGTAAAAAGGTAAGGTATGAAGGTGATGTAAGCTTAAGGATGCATTGCCACTGTGCTCATCTTCGTCTCCAAGGTCACAAAACAATAACATACACACTGACTATAAAAAACAAAATCCTACCGGTCTTACATTTAAGCCAATCGTGTGTATGCCTGTTCAGTCACATGTACAAAACAACAGGATACACCCAAACTCACTCACACACTTCTATACCTCAGGTCACTAACCTCCCCTCAAACACCGAACCATCAAGCTCGAACACCTCCTCTGTGATACCTTCCAGAAAACCCCCTTTTATTATTTATTTTTCATTTTATTTATTTATTTATTTTTACTAAGACTAAATTGCACACTCGCATTGACTTTTTTTTTTTTTTTTTTTTTTTTTTCTACTGTTGGGATTTGCTATAATATGAATTGCGAGTATGTCTCTTCACTAACACACAAACAAAAAATAAAAAAACAAAAATGGGCGGGCTCTTTCTTTGTTTTGTTTGCTACGAGCTATTTTTTTTTTTTTTCGGTTTTCTGCTCTGGATTGTTTGTCCTTCAGCTGCTTCCGTTGCTAGAAAAAAAAAACGAAAACGCGGACAGACTATTTTGTTGTTGTTGTTGTTATTATTTTCCTTGGACTTCATTTTTTTTTACCCTTCAACTTATCTCGTTACTATAAAAAAGAAAACACACACACACACACACACACACACACACACACACACACACACACACACACACACACACACACACACACACACACACACACGTCATTGCACACACACTTGTGTAAGTAATTAATGATTATAATAATTATTTGAAATGAGAGGAAAACATGCCATGGTTTGATTAGTCTAGATGCAGAGAGAGAGAGAGAGAGAGAGAGAGAGAGAGAGAGAGAGAGAGAGAGAGAGAGAGAGAGAGAGAGAGAGAGAGAGAGAGACTCAACACACACACACACACACACACACACACAGACACGGGCAGACATGTTTTTGTGTGTGTTTGTTTTCCGCGAACTTTATATATATTTTTGTGTTCTTCGTTTAGCCCTTATTTAAGCTTCTCCCGTAAATAAAAAAAAAAAAACAAGGGCAGCCTTTTTTGTTTCCTGCTCCATTTTTTTGCTTCCTGTTTTCTGGTTTTGTCTTGTTTTAACTTGGCCTTCAGCTGCTGTCATTCCTATAAAAACACCCGACACTGACCTCTCTTGTGGCCACTCTTTACTTTTGTCTGTTGTTGTTTTGTGTTGTTGTTGTGGGAGCGATAAGTAGAGGGCTTTTTTTTCCTACACCCTTTTTGTTGCCCTTGAGCCGTCTCCTTTGTTGTAAAAATATAAAATAAATAAATAACACTAACGCCTGTCTGACAAGCGCACCCCTTCCTTAACGAGCCTCCCCCAGATACCTATGCGTGGGCTCCGTGTTCCGGCTGACCTCGGAGTGCACCGCCTTGACCGTGACCCTCGTGCTGACCCTCCGCAAGTTCATGTCACTCGTGTTCTCCATCCTCTACTTCCGCAACCCCTTCACGATGCAGCACTGGGTCGGCACCTTCATGGTCTTTGCCGGGACGCTGATCTTCACCGATGTGTTAGGGAAAGCGAGGGAGGCGTTAGCGAGACCCGAGCCTAGGAGCAAGACGGAGTAATGGTTGTGTTTTTATATTCTTGTTTTGTTTTGTTTTATTTTTCTTTAGTTTCCCATGTGGTGTACTCTAACTTTCCTCCTCTCTCTTCATCTGTATCTTCTTTTCATCTTTCCTCCTCCTCCTCCTCCTCCTCCGTTAGCGAGACCCGAGCCTAGGAGTACGACGGAGTGATGATTGTGTTTTTATATTCTTGTCTTGTTTTGTTTTATTTTTCTTCAGTTTCCCATGTGGTGTACTCTAACGTTCCTCCTTTCTCTCTTCATCTGTATCTTTTTTTCCTCCAAATGAAGTTACTGTCCACTCTTTCTTTTTTTCTTTTTTCTTTTCTTTCTCTCAAGTAGATGGAGTAGAACCGAGTGATGTTTTTTTCTTTCTTTTTTTTCTTTTTTTCTCTACCTCCATCTCTCGACTGGGTATACGTTTTTTTCTTGTTTTTTTTTCTTTTTCTTTTTTTCTTCTTCCGCCTCTCCAGCAGTAGCAGGAGTGTAATGGAGTAATTTTTTTTCTCCTTTTCTTTTTCTTTTCCCTCAAGTTTAATAGTAGGAGGAAGATGGAGGATTTTTTTTCGGTGTTATTTCGGTGTTTTTTCTTTATTTTTTTATATTTTTCTTTTACTTGTGTCTTTTCAATATCTTTTCTTCTTTCTTTCGTCTTTTATTCTGTCGCGTTTCTTTTTCTTTTTTTCCTTTTTCTGTTTTTTTTTTCATTATTTTTTCGTTGTTTTTTCTGTTTTTTTTCTTATACTTTTTCTTTCGTCTTTTATTCTATCGTGTTGCTTTCATTTTTTTTCGTTGTTTTTCTTATACTTTTTCTTTCCTCTTTTTCTTTTGATTTTTTTCCTCAAGATGTCTAGTCCTGTCTTCATTGTATGGTGAGCAGGATAATTACTTCTTTTTCTTCTTCCTCCTCTTCTTCTTTTCCTCCTTCCTCTTCTATTCTTCTTCTTCTTCTATCTCTCTCTAATTCAATTTTTACGACTCACTTTCCACTTCACCTCTTGCTAATTATCTATATATCCCCAACTCTTCTTTCCCAGTTCCTTTTTTTTTCTAATGTTCCTCTTTTCTATTTCACCTTTTCTTCTTTATTCTTCTTATCTCCATTTCTCGATCGTCTCTTTTATCATCTCCTTCTCTACCTCTATCATCTACCATTCCTCCTCCCTATCATTTTTTTTCTTATTTTTTCTGTCATTCCTATCACATCTTCCACCTTTCCTGTCCACTATAATTCGTTTCTATCTTACTTTTAGGACAAACTTCTTTTTTTTATTCCTCTTTTACAATTTTACTCAGTCCCATTTCGGTTTCCATTTCTTTTCTTTTTTTATATATTACAAGTCAAAGAAATTGTGATGCAGTGTGTGTGTGTGTGTGTGTGTGTGTGTGTGTGTGTGTGTGTGTGTGTGTGTGTGTGTTTAAATTATGTGTGGGAAATAATTATATATATTAAAATATTTATGTTATAGTTTCTTTCATTTCTACCTCACGAACCCCACAAAAATCTCAACGACCTACAGCATCTTCCAGTAAGCTCTTTTTCTTTCTTTTGTTTTGTTTTTTGTTTTTTACCTTGAGCTGTCTTCTATACAGTAAAAAAAGCTTATTGGTCCATACGTAAATTATTGGGCCAGTCACCCCTAAAAAAAATCTACTGTAGTGTGGGATCAATCATCTCTTAACCCGGTAGCTTCGGGGATCATGTTTCTTAAAGGCCCCTCTAAGCGAGAAAAATGAGAAAAAATCATCACTCACGCAAACCATTTCATAATATATATATCAACGCATTTCTGATCAGTTTATGTATCATCTACTTTTGGGGGATTTATATCATGGAAAAAATTTGGCCCGTCGCTGGTACACGGTAAAGCAACAAATTTGTCCCGTCGCTGGTACACGGTAAAGCAACAAATTTGGCCCGTCGCTGCTACACGGTTAAGTATAGCAATTTCCTATGATGTTTTTCACGCCCGTATTCAGACGCTTTCGGCTCACACACCAGATATTTCCCAAGGCCACAAAGCTTAGTCGTGTTCTCTTGAGTGTTTTTCAGGTTCATGGTGCAGAAGTCTTGTCAGACCATCACTGCAGGCTCATAAAGCTACCCATCAGCTGAGACCAAAATGAATAAAAAAGTAAATAAAAACTACAATACGAGTCTTCTTGGTTGAAACATCATGTATACGCCTAAGGTCAGGTATACATGTCACCTATCCACAAACAGGTAACAGGTGATATGATTAATCTTGCAATATATAACCCGTCTGCTTTTTTTTCTTTTCTTTTCTTTTGGCTCCGGACAACTTTTCCGTACGCTAAAAATACAGTCTTGTTGCCACAGTGAAACCGGCAGCCGTTGGACGAAGGGGGGGAGGGGGGGGTGGGGGGAGGGAGTGAAGGGGGTTGGAAAAGGGAAGAACCGGAGATGTGCTGGGGCGGGCGAGGCAGGGCAAACAAGGGGTAAGGGATAGTTGAAGGAGGGAGAGAAAGAAGGAAGGAGGGGGTGAAGGAAGAGCATGGGGGCTGGAGGGGGGTGGGTGGGAGGGACATGGGATAGTTGGAGAAGGGAGGGAGTGCAAGGAAGAACATGGAAGGACTGTTAGGGGAAGGAAGGGGGGAAGAGGGGAAGGGGAAGGAAGGGGGAAGGTAAGGTGGGTGGACTGTGAGGGGAATGGGGGAGGGGAACGGGCCGAAGAGGGGCATGGGGTAGTAGGAGGGGAGAGGAGGAGGGAAAGAGAGAGAGGGGGAAGGAAGGGCGTGGGGCTGTGAGGAAAAGGAGGAAAGGAGGAAGGGAGGGAGGCAAGGAAGGGAATGGAGCCGAGGGGAATGGGAGAGAAGGAAGAAAGAGAAGGAGGGTGTGAGGATAGGGGGGAAAAGAGAAGGGAATGCAGCAAGGAAGAGAATGGGGAAGGGGAGAAGGGGGGAAGGGAGGGGCCAAAGAAGGGCGTGGGGAAGGAGGGGAGGGGGGGGAAGGGGGGGATGGCCAGGACAACAACCCAATTAGGCAAGATCACGTGCCCAGCGGCCGTCACCAGCCACCGCCCTTCACCTCGACTCCTGGAACGCCGCAACCCTTTCCAGCAACTGTCCGGTAACTCCTTCCCTCGCTCGCTCGGTCTCTCCCGTTACGCTTTTTTTCACGTTAATGTTCTGAAGGGAGGAAGGGATAGAGGGTGGATGAAACAAATGAGTAAAAACAAAGAAAAAAGAAAGAAAAAACGCCTCAATTTTCGCGCTCTCCTCTCATTTTTCTTTCTTTCAGGCTAATGCTTTGGAGGAAGGGATAGAGTGTGGATGAAACGAATGAGTAAAAACAAAAAAAAAACAAAAAAAAGAAGAAAAAAAACGCCTCAATTTTCGCTCTCTCCTCTCTTTTTTCTTTCTTTCAGGCTAATGCTTTGGAGGGAGGAAGGGATAGAGGTTGGTTGTGATGGAAGAGGGTAAAAAACACAAGAAAAATAAGTTAAATGAAAGTGAAAATGTAACGATTCAACACTTCCCAAGACACACCCGCTAATTCCTTCGGTCTTTCCACCTCCCGCTACTTGTTCCCTTCTCTCAAATGCTCTTTAAGCCAACCCTGAGCCCATTTCCCTTAATTTTAGAGTAGCCCCCTTAAACCTCATCCCCGGCAACCCTAACCCCATTTTCTTCCTGTACCTCTTCCATTAAGCCATTGTTCTTCTCTCTATTAACATTCCCTAACTTAAAACAAAGTCCTAACACTTATTTATTTATCTCAAGAATAAGTAAATGCATATGTTTTAATATTAAGGCAAAGGAAAGGATGGACGGTCAAGACGAAAGAGGTCAAAAAAGGCGAAATTAAAAAAACGCCTCAACTTTTTCAAGCAACTATCCGCTAACTCCTTCCGATTACGCTCTTCCTTCCCTCTAATGCTCTGAAGGGAGGAAGGGATGGAGGGTACATGGAAGGGAGGTGAGTAGACGCAGCAACCGCCAACCCACGCCCTCCTGTACGCCAAACTGACCACTGCCCGAACCTCAACCCCTTCCAACCTTCCATCACGTGTTCCAATCTCTCTAACGCTATGAAAGGATGGAGGGATAGAGGGTACTTGGGAGGGAAGAGATGGAAGTAGCAGCCGCCAGCCCACGCCCTCAACTCAAACTGACTCCTGGAACCTCAACCCTTTCCAGCCTCCTTCGCTCTTTTTTCCCTTCCATCACGTGTTCCAATCTCTCTAACGCTATGAAAGGATGGAGGGATAGAGGGTACTTGGGAGGGAAGAGATGGAAGTAGCAGCCGCCAGCCAACGCCCTCAAGCGAGCCAAACTGACCATTCAAACCTCAACCCTTTCCAGGACATATCCACCAGCTCCCTCGTTCTCTCCTCCCTGCCGTTACGTTCTTCCCTCTGAGCTCTGAAGGGAGAAAGGGATTGTGGGTGAAGACGGAAGAGGGTAAACACAGCAAAGGGTTAAATAAAAGAAAGCCTTAACCCTTTCCAACCTTCTTCACTCCCTCCTCCAACCGGTTACGTTCTTTCTTCCCGCTAACGCACTGACAGAATGAATTGATGGAGGGTGATTGAGATGGAGGAGGCCAGGTGCAGCAGCCGCCAGCCACGCCTCTGGACCACAAGCTGACCACCTGAACGCCTAAGAACTCCTTCCACAACTCATTCTCCCTTCCCTCTAGTTGGCGTGCCCGTCCTTGCAAGTCAAAGCATGGCATCCAACACTCCCTTCACCCCTTACAGCCCCATGCCCTTTTTTACCCTCCCTCTCCCCTTCCCTCCTTTCTCCAACTTCACCTTTCCCTTTTCCTCCCTTCCTTTCCTTACAGTTTTCCCATTCCCTTCCTTTCTCCCCACTCCCCTTACAGCCCTATTCCCTTCCTTACCCTCCCTCTCCCCTTCCCTCCTTTCTCCAACTCTACCTTTCCCTTTCCCGCACTTTCTTTCCTTCCCTTTACAGTTTTCCCATTCCCTTCCTTTCTCCCCCTTCCCCTTACAGCCCCATGCCCTTCCTTCCCCTCCCTCTCCCTTTCCCTACTCCTCTCGCAAACACGAATGCTCTGAAGGGAAGATCCGTATTGTCAAACGCTTCCTCTCTCACTTCAACTGTCTCCAAAGGCTATAAAGGAGAGCAATCGGGTTCTCAAGAGTGTTTTTCTAGATTCATGGTACAGAAGAAGGGTCAGACTACCACCAGGGACATTAAACTACCCCTGCAAATGCCTAAAACTCCCACGAAAGCGTTGTCGAATATGTGAGTCTGGGAGCCGAAATGTTTAAGAGTGCCCCTAAGGGATGGAGGAGGAGGAGGAGGAGGAGGAGGAGGAAGAGGTGGGGACAGCAGCCGCCTACCTTCGTCCTTCAAGAAAGCCAACCAGTCCACAACAGACCCAAGCCACCTCACCATTTACAAAACATCTTTTTTTTTTAGGGGGAGGAGGGGGAGGGAGTGGTTGCATCCAAACATCTTTTTATTAGGTTTGCTTACTAACAGTATCTTTGACCCCTTAGCCTTGGGTAGTGAACATCGGGTTATATTCTCTATCCAATTGACGGCCTTGTAGCAAATGTATATATTGTTGTCCCTCAAATAGTCCGGTTTCCAGTAGTTCGGGTTTGGTTTTATACGGATTGTTATTGAAGATCTTTTAGGATTTTTAAATTTCCTGCGTCGGGAAATTAAAAAATCCTAAAAAATCTTCTTAGAAAATCCACATAAAACCAAAAACGAACTATTGGAAACCGTACTATTTGAGGGGCAACTAGTCTTTGAAGCAGAAGCAAGAGGAATGAAGATGAGGATACCAGGATGGGGGGTGGATGATAAGAGGGAAGAGAGAAAGGAAGAGAGGGGAAATGAGTGAAGGAAGGCTGTAAGAGGGGAGGAAAAGAAAGATACGGTTGTCAGTGGGAAAGAAAGAACGGGAGGAATGAAGATAAGGAAAGAAGTTTAAAGGGAGGAAAGACAGGGCGAAAGATAAGAGGGAAGAGAGAGAGGAAGAGAGGGGAAATGAGTGAAGGAAGGCTGTAAGAGGGGAGGAAAAGAAAGATACGGTTGTCAGTGAGAAAGAAAGAACGGGAGGAATGAAGATAAGGAAAGAAGTTAAAAGGGAGGAAAGACAGGGCGAAAGATAAGAGGGAAGAAAGAAAGGAAGAGAAGGGAAGAAAAAGTGAAGGAAGGCTGTAAGGGAGGAGAGAAGGACCCGCTTGTCAGTGAGAAAAATAATAACACGAGAAAAAAAAAAAAAGGTAAAAGCAGATTAGAAAGGATGAAAGGCAATAGAGAAAGGATGAGAGGGGCGAGGATGAAGAAAGGCTTTAATAGAGGAGAAAATGAACGCTCCGGTTGTCGGTGAGAGAAAGAACGAACAGGAGGGATGAAGATGAGCCGAAGGTTGCGGGAAAGTGTCGCCTACCTGAGGAAGAGCCAAGGACCACGCCCATCACCCGGAGTGTTCAAGGCCGGTGTGAAGCTGTTGCCGGGACCCAACCTGTTTGTTCCCCTCCTCGCCTCGCCCTCCCCTCTATTACCTGCCCTCCCCCGTCCTTCCCCTCCTCTCTCTCTTACCTTCCTTTCCTCTCTCCTCTCTCATTACCCTCCCCATTCCTTCCCTCCTCTCCCTCTCTTCCTTCTCCTCTCCTCTCTCTTCTTCTTCCTTCTCTCTTGCCCTCCTCTCTCTGTATCCATCTTCCTTTCCCTCCCCTCCTCTCCTCTTTCTTCCCCTCTCCTCTCTCTTCCTTACTCTCCTCTTTCTCTGTATCTTTCTCTCTCTCTCTTCTCTTCCTTACCCTCCCCTCTTTCTTTATCTCTTTTCCTTCCCCTCCTCTCTCTTCCTTTCCCCCCTCCCTCTTTCTTTCTTATCATCCTCTCCTCTTTCCTTCCTCTTCTCTCTCTTCTTTCCCCTTCCTCTTTTTCTTCCCCTCTCCTCTCTTCCTTACTCCCTTCCCTCCTCTCTCTCTCTCTCTATCTTTTCCTCCCTTCTCCTCTCTCTTCCTTCCCTTCCCCCCTCTCTTCCCTACCGTTCCCTCCCTTCTCTCTCTCTTCCTCCCTCTCCCCTCCCCCCTCTCTCTCTCTTCCCTCACCTTCCTCCCACCTGGTCCGCCCTTATTAACGGCCCACACACACTCGTAACCTTTCATAACCTAAGGCTTAATTTTTTTTTTTGGGGGGGGGTCATTGTCATTGTTTCCAAGTCGATGTTTTGTCATTATCATCATTTCGAAGTCGATGTTCCAAGGTCACGATAATGAACCTTTCGATTGATGTGTCATAATATTTTTTTTTTATATATATATTTCCGATACGTTATTAAAATCAATCTTATCAAATGTTAATATGTGACCAAGAACCATGATGAACTTACTTATATCTTCTGCACATAAATAGAAAAATACTTCAACCGGTGTGACTATACAGGTTAGTTATTCCACGGGGTAATTAGGAGCATAGGATACCAGTGAAGGATGTGACAGTAGAAGGTGTAGGATCGTCAGTTAACAGGCGAGAACAGAATATAGGACAAAATGTGATGAAAGGAAGAAATATAACGAAGGGAAATACAAGAAAAGGAAACAGGGCATGAAGGAGTGTAGGATACCAGTGAAGGATGTGACAGGAGAAGGTGTAGGATCGTCAGTTAACAGGCGAGAACAGAATATAGGACAAAATGTGATGAAAGAAAAGAATATAACGAAGGGAAATACAAGAAAGGAAAGCAGGGGATGAAGAAACGTAGGAAACAAGGGAAGGATATAATAAGCGAGAACAGAATATGGGACAGAAAATGATGAAGAGGAGGAATATATAAAAAGATAAAAAAGACAAGAAGGAAAGGAAGAGGCGTAGGATACAAGTGAAGGATGTAACAGGACGGAAGGATTTGACACGCAAGAACAGGATAAAGGACAGAATATGATAAGGGAAAAATATATATAATAGAGAAACAAAAAGAAAGAAAGTCAAGGATATAACAGGAGGGAAGGATATGACACGCAAGAACAGGACAAAGGACAGAATATGATAAGGGAAAAAAATATATAATAGAGAAACAAAAGGAGAGAAAGACAAGGATATAACAGGACGGAAGGATTTGACACGCAAGAACAGGATAAAGGACAGAATATGATAAGGGAAAAACAAATATAATAGAGAAACAAAAAGAAAGAAAGTCAAGGATATAACAGGAGGGAAGGATATGACACGCAAGAACAGGATAAAGGACAGAATATGATAAGGGAAAAAAATATATAATAGAGAAACAAAAGGAGAGAAAGACAAGGATACAAGTGAAGGATATAACAGAAGACAGTGTAGGATCCTTGGGCGAGGTATCCTTGGGGCGGGGCTCGCTCCGGTCAGTCTCCCCGCTCCCCGGGATCCTAGTGACGCTTATAGACGTACCCAGTGCCAAGGCCACCCGAGCCCCGCCCCTGCCCCGCCCCACCCCGCCGCAGCCCACCTTTCTCCACCCCGTCATCGTCACACTCACCTGAATATACTTGCCAACCACACCTCACCTTAATTAACAAAGCCTATTACCCATTAAGTTTTCATTCCTATATTCAGAATACATCAATAAGTTCATGATGATTAGTGGTTATTTATAGGAAGTTGATGGGGATGATTTTAATGCCGTGTTGATGGAAATGACTACAGTGTTTTCATTCCTATATTCAGAATACATCAATAAGTTCATGATTATTGGTTATTTATAGGAAGTTGATGAGGATGATTTTAATGCCGTGTTGATGGAAATGACTACAGTGTTTTCATTCCTATATTCAGAATACATCAATAAGTTCATGATTATTGGTTATTTATAGGAACTTGATGTGGATGAATTTAATGACTCGTTGATGGAAATGACTACAGTGACATCAACTATTCGCAGGAGCAGCGCCAATGGACTCCTTTCGTCAAATCATTAATTATGCCCTTGAGCTTCCTTTGCTGAAAAATAAATAAAAAAGTGCTCCTTATGACCAACCTTTTATCCATATCCTACTCCACCTTTCTCCACCTACTTGTATATATAATTGCATACCTGTCATCCACACCTCGCCCATCCTCACTCCCCCCATCTTTAATACTGTTTATCTGTTTTGCTCCACCTCATCCCCCTTAGAGACACGCCAGGCCTCGTCGACAGACCATCTAGGTAGGCTCGGTTGACGTCAGCTGCTACGGGGCCGACTTAAATTGTCAAAGGGGCGTAGTGTTAGACGCTTTCGGCTTGCACATCAACAATTTCCAAAGGCCGAAAAGGAGATCAATCGGGGTCTTATAAGTGTTAGTTTAGGCTCATGGTACAGAAGAAGGGTCAAACTACCACCAGGGTCATAAAACTACCCCTGGAAATGCCCTGAACTCCTGCGAAAGCCTTGCCAAATGTGTGGGCGAGTGTTTGTTTTTTAGGTTCATGGTACAGAAGAAGGGTCAAACTACCACCAGGGTCATAAAACTACCCCTGGAAATGCCCTGAACTCCTGCGAAAGCCTTGCCAAATATGTGTGCTAGTGTTTTTTTTTTTTTTATTAGGTTCATGGTACAGAAGAAGGGTCAAACTACCACCAGGGTCATAAAACTACCCCTGGAAATGCCCTGAACTCCTACGAATGCCTTGCCAAATGTGTGTGCAAGTGTTTTTTTTTAGGTTCATGGTACAGAAGAAGGGTCAAACTACCACCAGGGTCATAAGACTACCCCTGGAAATGCCCTGAACTCCTACGAAAGCCTTGCCAAATATGTGTGCTAGTGTTTTTTTTTTATTAGGTTCATAGCCTTGCCAAATATGTGTGCTAGTGTTTTTTTTTTATTAGGTTCATGGTACAGAAGAAGGGTCAAACTACCACCAGGGTCATAAAACTACCCCTGGAAATGCCCTGAACTCCTGCGAAAGCCTTGTCAAATGTGTGTTCTTGGACGCCAAAATGTTTTAAAATACTACCCAAAGGCCCGTGCTTCCCCCTTTAAGGAGGGAGCAATCTTTAAACAACAACAACATCATTCCCCTCCACTCCAAGCCACTCCATCTATCCTCAACTCTACCACTGTTACCTCCACCTTGTTTGCTCTACTTCTCCCTCCTCCACTGTACGCCCCTCCACCCTGCAGCTGCTACCTCCACCTGTCCCCATTCATCTGCATACCTGTCATATACACCTCCATTAACTTTGCCTTGACAATGCGCTATCAAGTCCACCTGCTCTGAATCCACCTCACCCTATCCACTGGCGTCATCCATTTGCATCCACTACCTCTGTATACTCCATCTGCCATCCACACCCACCTAACTCCGCCTTATCAATGTTTATCTGGCCTGTTCCACCCCATTTCACCTCCACCTATTTCCGTCCTGTCTGTGTTACCTATCCACCTGATCATGTTATTACTGTGTCCATCTGTCTTGTCACACCCAACTTCATTTCCACCTATTTCCAACATGCCTGCAAGTTAACCCATCATTTCCACCTATTTCATACATGTCTGCGTGCTAACCTATTCATCCCTTATTATTATTATTTTTTTCTTCACTTTGTCCACCTATCCTATTCCTCACCATCCCCTATTTCACATATTTTCTACTTTTCTACGTTGTCACCTATCCACCCTATCTCATTTTTTTTTTTTTTATCTTGTCTACCTATCCGGCTTCTCACCATCCCCTACTTAACATACTTCCTACTTTTCTACGTTCTGACCTATCCACCCTATCTCATTTTTTTTTATCATGTCCACCTGTCCTGTTACGCCCCACTCTTTACTCCACTCATTTCCTATTTATCTGTAAAATATAATAAAGATATAACTCTTGCAAGTTTTTTTTTTTTTTTTTTGGTCATATGGAGGTTTTGTTCTAGGAGGGGTTTGTCTGAGCTCCTTAAAAACTTACCTAGTCAACCCGTCTTGTTTATTAAAAAGTCCACCTGTCCTGTCCCGCCCAGCTTCTTACTCCACCTATTTCCACCACCTGCATCCCTTATCATCAATGCATCTGCCTATCTATCTAATCTCACCTGGCAATATTGTAATCATCTGGAATTCACCTGGTTTGCCCCATCACGCACCACCTATACCCAAACACCTGCCCACACATCTATACACCCACCTGAAAATCTAGTTATCACCAGTAATCCACCTTGTTACCGGTCCAGCACTCCATCAACCCCAAATCACCTGTCTGCCCACCTCTGGACTTACGTGAATCATACCACCTGGCAAATAATATCACCTACAACCCAACTAATTAGTCCCACCACGAACCACCTGTCACCCACCCACCTGTCTACCCACCTGTGCACTTAACCACTAAAACCCACTTAGTTAGCCTCACCACGAACCACCTGTTACCTATCCACCTGCCTAACCCACCTAGCAATTAATATCACTTACAACCCAACTAATTAGCCCCACACGAACCACCTGTTACCTGTCCACCTGGCTAACCCACCTGACAATTAATATCACTTACAACCTAGCTAATTAGCCCCACACGAACCACCTGTTACCTATCCACCTGCCTAACCCACCTAGCAATTAATATCACTTACAACCTAACTAATTAGCCCGACCACGAACCATTTGTACTTCCACCTGTCTACCCACCTATGCACTTAGCCTTTACCCACTTGTCAATAATACCCCCCAAAACCCATCTAATTAGCTCCACCACGAGCCACCTGTACCTACTCACCTGTATAATCCACCTATGTATTTACCTTAATTAAACCACCTGGCAACAATTATCACCAAAACCCATCTAATTAGCTCCACCACGATCCACCTGTACCTACTCACCTGTATAATCCACCTACGTATTTACCTTAATTAAACCACTTGGCAATAGATATCACCAAAACCCATCTAATTAGCTCCACCACGAGCCACCTGTACCTATCCACCTGTATAATCCACCTGGTATAATCACCTAAAACTCACCTGGATCACACCTCGTTAGCCCTATACTGCACCACCTATCCCCACCTAAACACTCCACGTAACCTCACCTGTTTAGCCTTCCCTGTCTCTACCTGTCCTGCAGTCTGACAATATCGCTATCACCTGAGCTCACCTGGTTGGCCACGCCCTCCCCCTCCCCCCTCCTCACCTCCCCTCTCCCCCAGCCAGTCTTACCTTTCTACCTCTTCCCATCATCTTCATTCTCCCCTCCTCCTCCTCCTCCTTCTCCCCTCTTCTACTTCCTACCTGGGGGCACCTGTTTAAGGGGGGGAGGGGGGTAAAGGGGGGTGGGGGAGGGGGTTGTACAGGAATCTCAACCTTCACTTAACCTTCAAAAGATGTTCTAGTTCAATCTCGCTTTTATTGTTTTTGTTTTCCTTTTCAGTTATTGTTGTTGTTGTTTTTGGTACCAGTTTACCGGTTCTCTCTTTTTTTTTTTATGTGTGTGTGTGTGTGTGTGTGTGTGTGTGTGTGTGTGTGTGTCTAACGTTATTATTGTTGTTATTATCATTATTGTTATCCTTTTCCTCATCGTTTTCCTCCTCCTCCTCCTCATCATCATCATCATCATCATCATCGTTACCCCGAAATACAGGAAGAGTTTAGGCCAATGAACGGGGTCTTGAAAGAGAGCAGATTCGATTTCACGGGAAGCTTCCAAATAAGGCGAGAGGTCGTTAGAAAAATTGTACTGGTCGTGGTAGTGAAGGTGGTGGTACTGGTGGCGGTGGTAGTGGTGGCGGTGGTAGTAGTAGTAGTAGTTGCTGTTGTTGTTGTTGTTGTTGTAGTTGTAGTAGTAGTAGTAGTAGTAGTAGTAATTTCTGCGTAGCAACAACACAGTATATTCAGCTCTCCAGAAGGGGAGAGAAGGAGGGAAAGAAGAGGCAAGGAGAGAGGATATTGGTGGTTGGAGAGGGGAAGAAGGACGGGAGGGAGGAGAGGAGGGAAGAAGGGACAAGGGGGAAAGGAGAGAAGCAGGGAGCAAAGGGAAGAAAGGAGGAGGAAAAGAGAGGGAAAGAGGAAGGGAGGGAGAAAAGGGGGAGAAGTAGGATGAGGGAGAGACAAATTAGGAGGGATGAGGAGGGAAAGAGGGAGAGGAGGAGGAGGAGAGAGGGAGGAGGGGAATAGGGATGGAAGGAAGAAGACTGGGGAGGAGCCAAAAAAGGAGGAAGAGGAGGAGGAAGAGAAGGAGAGGGAGAAGAGAACCAATGAGGGAGGAGGGTCAAGGAGGGAAGGCAGGAGGAGGGAAAATGTGGAGGGAAGGAGGGAGAAGGAGGGAGAGCTAGAGAGGGAGGGCCAGGAACGGAGGAAGGAAGAAAGGGAGTGGGAGGGAGGGAGGGAGGGAGGCTTGTGCAGTATATATATGAGGTCGCTTCCTTTCCTCCTCACAGTGTCTTCTTCAGCTGCTCCGATCAACCATGAACGCTGTGGTGAGTATGGCCTCCACACCACCAACACCAGCACCACCAACTCCACTGTTACCCTTATACCAACACCACCAACATCACTACCAACGCCAATAGCTTTTGTGACTTTACCAACACCAACACCATCACCAACACCAACACCATCACCACCAACATCACTACCAACACCAACACCATCACCAACACCAATACCATCACCACCAATATCACTACCAACGCCAATAGCTTTTGTGACTTTACCAACACCAACACCATCATCACCACCTCTATTACCCTTTATGCACCATCACCATCACCACCAATACCACTAACAATCACCATCACAACCACTATCACTACCAACACCAACACCGCTATAACATTTTTTTGCAGCTTTCCGTCACTGACATTTTTTCTTCTCTAACTGACTTGTTCTTCATTTAGGATTTATCTCTGTAAGAAATTCACTTATTCATTCATATTCTTCCTTCATACTCTACACAACAGCCTTCTTTTTTTAACTAGTCTCCTTTTCCTCAACTTTCTTACTCCTTCATATTCTCAGTTAATATTTTCCTAGCCTTTCCTCTCTGTCTTCGTCTTCTTTATCCTCTTCATCGCCATCCTCTATGTTCTTCTCTACCTCCTCATTCTCTTCTTACTCATTCTATTTGTCATTTCTTACTTTTCTTCTTTGTATTCTCTTCTGACATTCCCTTTTTTCCTCCTGTTTTGTGTTTTCTCTACTTTCTCTAATCTTCAGTTATTATTTTCTTCCTTGATTCTCCATTTTTCATCATTCCCTTATTCGCTTCCTTCCTTGTGTCTCTTCTGCCCTGTTCGTTCTTCTGACCCTTTCTTCGTCGTGTTCTCTCTGTCTCCCCTTCGTCATCACTTCTCCTCTTCCTAATGTAGCGAGCAAGCCGTCATTATGCTGGTTTTGTCTTCCTTCTCCGTATGTTCCTCCTCCTCCTCCGTCAGTCTCACCCACACACCTCTCTCCCACAGGTGTTTCTCGCTCTCCTGGGCATGGCTGCCGCCCTCCCCCAGATGTACCGCTACCCCTCCCCCGTGGTCACCGTGAAGAACGCAGGGGATTACGCAGCCAAGGTCGTCTCGCCTCTGACCTACACCTACCCAACCACCTACGGCAAGCCCATCGCCTACACTGCCGGCTTCCCCTACACCGCCGGCTTCCCTTACACTGCCGGCTTCCCCTACACCGCCGGCTTCCCCTACACCGCCGGCTTACCCTACACCGCCGGCTACCCCTACGCCCCCGTGGTGACCAGCCCCGTGGTGGCCAGCGCCGAGACGAAGACCCCAGTGGCAAGGACCAAGAGATCCGCTGAGCCCGAGCCAGAAGCCGAGGCTGACCCCGCCTACATCTACACCAGCGGCGTTGTCCCTGGCACCGTCCCCTTCACCGGCACCACCACCTACAACTACCCCGCCTCCACCTTCCCCATCACCACCTTCCCCGCCATAAGCGCCCCTATCACCTACAAATCCCCTATCACCTACAAATCCCCTATGACCTACACCTACCCCTTCGCCTTCCCCTTCAACTACCCCAGCGTGATCAAGACCCAGTAAGAGGGACGGGCCTGGATGACGATGAAGGACAACAACCGATGACTACATGGCTTGTTGGGCAGCTGATGATGACCTGACATGACCTCCTTTTAGGTTCCCCTACTATTTTATTTTTTTCACTCAAGTCGTTCCTGTACTTCCTCCTCCTCCTCCTCCTCCTCCTCCTCCTCCTCCTCCTCCTCCTCTTTCAGTATCAACGTTTTAGGGACTTCTTCCATGTTACTTTTTCAATCAATAAAAAACAAAATCCATGTGTTGGTTTATGTCCTTCAGCCTTTGTGAGTCAGTCAGTCAGTCAGTCAGTCATCAGTCGGACTTTCAGAGCTTGAGTCATCCCTAAGTCAGTTTCTGGGTCACGTAGACGAGAAAGAGAACGAGAAGAGTGAGTAACGATGACTGATGACCAAAATAAATCGGAATTTAACTTTTTTTATTTCTTTTCGACGAGGAGAAAAACACGTCGCGAGGAAAACTCTTGAAAATATTTTCTTTCACTTACACGCGAAGGAGAAAAATATAGATCGCAAAGGAAAACTCTAGGTATATTTTTCCTTCATTTATTTGCGAAGGAGAAAAATATAGACCGCAAAGGAAAACTCTAGGTATATTTTTCCTTCATTTATTTGCGAAGGAGAAAAATATAGACCGCAAAGGAAAACTCTAGGTATATTTTTCCTTCATTTATTTGCGAAGGAGAAAAATATCGCAGAAAAATACTCGCAACTCTATTTTATCCCATTTAAATGCGGAGAAAAATGTCGCCGAAAAACTATTATTTCTGCACTTTAAACGGGACGGAGAAGAAATATAACACAGAAGAAGACTCCAATACATTTTCTTTCACTTGGACGCGAAGAAAAAATAATGAGAAAAGTTAGCAGCGTCGACTGATAACCAAAGAAAACTGTAATACATTTTCTTTCACTTGGACGCGAAGAAAAATAAAAAAGAAAAGTTAGCAGCGTCGAGTGAAACCAAAGAAAACTTATATATTTTCTTTCACTTGGACGCGAAGAAAAATAAAAAAGAAAAGTTAGCAGCGTCGAGTGAAACCAAAGAAAACTCTAATACATTTTCTTTCACTTGGACGCGAAGAAAAAATAATAAGAAAAGTTAGCAGCGTCGAGTGAAACCAAAGAAAACTGTAATACATTTTCTTTCACTTGGACGCGAAAGAAAACAACATGAAGAGCAACAAGCAGCGAGTTACTTGTGTCTGAAGATAACCAGCGTCTGACTATTCCTTCTTCTTTGTTTGCTGTAGAGACTCTCACAAAAAAAAAATAACAAACAAATACATAAGTCTCACGTCTGGCAATGTTTATGAGTCGCTCCGTAGCTCTGAAGAAGTAAATGAACCTCTCAAGGCGACCACAAGACACAGACACTTTTTATACGTGTTCTTGTGACGGAGATGCGAACCAAGGCCACGCGCCCCCAAATTTGCCTTCACCTTGCTAACTCGATCTTGTTCTCATATGCATAACTTTTTGTTCTCTTATTTTTGTATACTTGATTTTTTGGGGGGAGAGGGGAGGAGCGTCTACGAGTGACAAAGAAGGAGGTGGAGACGTGGGAGGAGATATAGGTGGGAGGAAGAAGAGGAGGTGGGAGAGAAGAGAGAGAACACAAAGGAACACAAAGGAAGAACAAACAACAGCAGACCTGCTGGTCCTTACGAGGTTGTTTGTGGCAAGCTACACTAACTATCTAATCAAAGGTGGAAGATGAAGGACAGCAAAGGCGAAGGCTCCTCCCCACCCCCCCATCCCTCCAGCCAAAGCTGGCAGGAAAGGAAAAAGAACCATGCAGCATGGAAAAACTGCATGGAATTTATGTAGGAAAGAGGAAAGAACTACCATTACTGCTACCACTAACCGGGCGATAAAAGCGGACAAGGACACCAGTATTCGAAAGAACTTAACGTTATTACGACAATGAGTAATATCTTAGTTGCTGGTTGGATTCAAAACACTTGTCTAATCTATTCTTGAAGGCCATAACTGTTGTACTATCAACGACATCACAAGGTAGAGAGTTCCAAACATTAACAACTCGATTGAAGAAGAAGTGTTTAGCTTCGTGCGACGAGAATCTTTTACCACTTATCTTCAAATTGTGATTTCTTCTTGTTCTATTTGATCGATCAATTGTAAAGTAATCTTCCGCATTAATATCACTGAATCCTTTGAACATTTTAAACACTTCTATTAGATCGCCTCGCATTCTTCGTTTTGATAGGCTGAATAAATTTACTTCTTTAAGCCTTTGTTCATATGACAAATTTCTCAACCTAGGAATCATCTATCATCATCAATCAGAAGAGAGAAGAAATAGAGGAAGAGGGACTAAAGAAGAGAGAGGAGAAGGGGAGAAGTGGGGGAGGGAAGAGGGTAAGCGAGGAGGAGGAAGGTGGAGTCAAGAGGATGGAGGGAATGAGGAAGAAGGGGAGAAGTGGGGGAGGGAAGAGGGTAAGCGAGGAGGAGGTAGGTGGAGTCAAGAGGATGGAGGGAATGAGGAAGAAGGGGAGGGAGGGAAGAGGGGAACAAGAAAGAGGAGAGGCGTAAAAAAAAAGGGGAGGGAGAGGAGGGGAGAGAGGAAGAGGGGAAGAGAAGACGCAAGAGAGGGTGGAGGGGAACGCAAATAAAAAAAAAGGGAGAATAAAAAACACACGCAGGCGTATATAAACAAGCAAGCAATGTCTCTCTCTTCAGTGCTCTTCAAATATCCTTCCCAAGACTTACCACCATGAAGTTTGCGGTGAGTATTTTGTCAACACCACCACCACCACTACCACCACCACCACCACTATCACCATCATCCTAAACTCACTATCATCACCACACCTTCCTATCACCATCAATATAATCAACTCGTTTAGTGTGAGTGTAATCGCAATGTTTGTTTGAGTGCTTTTTCTTAGGGTCAAACTACCACCAGGGTCATTAATGTACTCATGGAAATGCTCAGAAATTCTATATACAGAGGCCTGGTCGAAATGTTTAAGAATATGACTCATAATCAACAGGATTACTAAATTCTTGGATCAGGAGGATTAAGAGGCATTAGGTTTACAGAAAGGCCAAGTGGTGTTTTGCAGACTCCAAGTGTCCATCATTTGGTATTATAAGACACTTCCGCTTCTCATATCAGCTATTTCTAAAGGTCAAAGAGGGGGTCAGTCGGGTTCTAATGAGTGTTTTTTTAGGTTCACGGTACAGGGGAAGGGTCAAACTACCACCAATGTTATAGAACTATCCCTGGAAATGCCCACAACTCGCACGAAAGCCTTGTCAAATGTGTGTTTTGGGGCGGCGAAATATCTTACAATACGTTTTGTCCCAATCAGCCTCATCATTCCTACGGCGCCTTCCCCCTCCCAAGCCCCTGATACAAACTCTTCCCTCCCTTCCTCAGGTGCTTCTGGGCCTGCTGGGTGTGGCTGCCGCCCTCCCCGCTGAACCCACGAGTAGTGACAAAGATGCCATATACAGGGACAAACCCGTTATCGCGAGACACGACCCTGGCTACACTTCCCCAACTACCACCAGCCAGCCCGTCTTCTACGCCATCAACCCCTACGCTTTCCCCAACGCTTTCCCCTACGCATTCCCCTACGGCTTCCCCTACGCCTTCCCTGTCGTCAAGGAATCAAAGGTAGAGGAGTCGTCAAGGACCAAGAGATCTGCTGAGGCTGATGCTAAGGCTGATTCTGGCAAATACATCTACGTCACCCCCTACACCTACCCAGGCGCCACCCCCTACACCTTCCCCGCCGGCACCCCCTACACCTTCCCCGCCGGCATGCCCTACACCTTCCCCGCCGGCACCCCCTACACCTTCCCCGCCGGCATGCCCTACAACATCCCCGCTCCCACCACCTACAAGCTCCCCGTCGCCAAGATTCCAGCAGCCTCCCCCTACACAAAGGTCTTCCCCTACAGCCCCTACCAGTACGGCTTCCCCTTCCAGTACACTTACGCCGCTAAACCTTCAACAGCCGCCGACACAAAGGAGGAAAAATATCCAAAGGAGCGATAAGAAGGGAACGCCAGCACGACCACGACTTCCCGGGCAATGAAACGACCATCACGACCACCACCCTTCGTCCTCCACTCTTAGCTCCACCCTGCACTTCCACCTCAGCCCTCCACACACCTCCACCTGCCTCTTCTTCACTCGGAGCAGGTGGAGGTGATGTATAGAAAACGGGAAGTGAGTGGAGGAACGGACGCATAGCTCGTGTGATGATGTGAGATGGTATATAGGTATTTTTTATATACTTTTTTTTAACCTCCTGCATTAGCCTCCACTCTGCCCTCCACCTCACCACCTTCCCTCCACCTAGCTCTTTTCCACCCTCCCTTTCTTACCTCCTAAAAGCCCCGAGCATCGTCTATCGCCTTGCTGCTTAATATATCTTTACAGCAAATAAACATCATAACATATACAAAAAATATATGTTGGTTTGATTTCTCCTGATGTTATTATATTCCTATACAATTTTGAAGTTTTTTTTTTTCTTGGTAATATTTCTTTCTAGTGAGCTTTTTTTTTTAACTAAAGTCTACGGGTTCATTTTTTTCCCCCATATGTTTTCCTAGAAGAGCAACATAGTTTTTTTTTTTGTTGTTGTTGTTACTGTTGTTGCTGTTTGGTCCTTTTTTGTTACGGTGGAAGAGAGAGATTAAAGACCAACTCCAACTAGGTTAAGTATGTCAGGTTTGGGTTGACTCTTTTTAAACTGTGGAAAAGGTCAACCAGCAACCAGGCAACCACATTCCAGTAACCACACGGTCTCCTTTCTTAGCCACACTCACCCAGTTCCCAACCACACCAGGCAAACAACCAAACACGTCACCTGACCTCTTTCTCCCTCGTCTTGACAACCACAGTCCAGCAACCATACCCTTGTCTACCTCCCTCCTTCCCAGCAACCACACAACCAGTCACATCACATCCCCTCCCCTCCTCCTCCTAAACACCCACATCTTTTTTCAACCTAACAGCCACATCCCTCCATTCAACCTCATGCCAAGTCACATCAACCACACAACCAGTCACATCACATCCCCTCCCCTCCTCCTCCTCCTCCTAAACACCCACATCTTTTTTCAACCTAACAGCCACATCCCTCCATTCAACCTCATGCCAAGTCACATCAACCACACAACCAGTCACATCACATCCCCTCCCCTCCTCCTCCTCCTCCTAAATAGCCACATCTTTTCTCAACCTGACAGCCACATCCCTCCATTCAACCTTATGCCAAGTCACATCAACCACACAACCAGCCACATCCCTCCTCCTCTCTCTTTTATCAGACAGCCACATCATACATTCAACCTCCTGCCGAGTCACATCAACCACACCCCATCAACCACACAACCAGCCACATCACCCCCCCTCTCGTCCTTGCCTGCCACATCCCCCCTTCCTTCTTAACCAATCCCATTCCATTTACCACATCCTGTCTCTACCCCTCTCACCAACCACATAAATAGCCACACCTCCGCCCTCGTCCTCCTCACCAGCCACATCCCTCCTTCCTTCTCTCCTCAACCAGATTGCCACATCAATTAATTCAACCACATGCAAAGCCACATCAACCACACAGCTAGCCACATCACCCCTTCCCCCCCTCGCCCTCCTACTCACTCATATCCCTCCCTCCTTCTCTCCTCAACCAGACAGCCACATCTCTCCATTCAACCTCCTGCCGCGTCACCCCCCTCCTGCAGGCTATAAAAAAAAAAAAAAAAAGAAAGTCAAAACAGTGTGGTCTTAACGAACTTCTGTTGCTAAGGAGGATCCAGTTTTTTTTTCGTCTCTTGAGGGTCAGCGAGTCTGCGAGACTCCTCTTCTTAAGAGTTCTGATAGCCTGTTGTTTCTTTTTTTTTTTTCTCTCTCTCTCTCTCTCTCTCTCTCTCTCTCTCTCTCTCTCTCTCTCTCTCTCTCTCTCTCTCTCTCTCTCTCTCTCTCTCTCTCTCTCTCTCTCTCTCTCTCTCTCTCTCTCTCTCTCTCTCTCTCTCTCTCTCTCTCTCTCTCTCTCTCTCTCTCTCTCTCTCTCGTGTGCGAATATATACGAAAAAAAACCACTGTATTAGCGAAACTTCAATATTTCCTTGTTCTTTTTCTCTCCGGGTGTTTTCTTACGCACGGAAATGACACGACAAACAAAGCGATGCACTTACACGAAACAATAAGAATGACTCATCAGGCCGATTCAAGAAGCTGCTTAAGATGTAGCACGAGGAAGCAGCGAATTTTAAGTGCTTTTGATGTCATGGATGGAATGGATACACCTAAACCTAACCTAACATATTAAAGGCCCCTACACTCACGACCTTTCCCTTCTTTCAATGCAATGACTCATCACGCCGAAACAAGAGTAGAAGGTATAGCACGAGGAAGCGGCAAATTGTGAGTGCTATCGAAATGATGGACGGAATGGACAGTTATACGTTTGAAGACCTATGCACCATCTTCCTTCTTTGTATTTTCTACCAGTGAATAGGCGTTTTGTTTTCTATTTTATTCAATCGGCGTCGCAGACGCCGATCAACAGATTGTCCATCTTCTTGTTCTCTTCAAGTTGTTTTCCTGGCTTACCCAAGCATTGTAGACATGACATTGTATAGTAACATTTGTTAGCCCTGATGAACCCTACAACATGGCATTAGTTGTTGTTGTTGCTTTTTTACGTCTTGGCCTGTGGCGCCATGATGGTCGGCCCCAGCCCGTTGTGGCGCAGGCAAGTGTTTATAGTGGCGCCATCTTTACTTTTCAGCATTTTCCATTTTAGACCCCTAGCTGCATAATATGAATTGTTGGGGGGGTGTTGGAGGGTCATGCGACGCCGATCTATTACAGTTTTGTGCTATTGACACTTGCTTTTCTTGGTAACACAAAAATAATTCAATCAGCCACTTCCTGATTTTTCACCTTAACAACGTTAAAAAGCAATTCAGCAGCCGTTTTCCGTTTTTTTTCTGGCAGCGTAAAAATATCAAACAATCAGCCGAAAAGGTTTTCCGTTTTATTGTTTTCTCTTTCTTAGCAATATGAAAAAATGAATCAATAATCGCTTCGTATATTTGTTTTCTCCGCAACGTAATAAAAGCGCAACAAGCAATCATTCGTGTCCCTTTGCTTTGTTTTCCTCTAAGCATAATATCCAATCACTCGGTCCTTACTACCTTTAACATACGCAGTAAAGACATGAAGCTTTCGATCATGTTTGTATATACTAAAAACAAAAACAATATTCCTGGTTCCCATATCACAACATTCCTTCTTTTCACGCCAATAATATTCCTGGTTCCCATATCACAACATTCCTTCTTTTCACGCCAATAATATTCCTGGTTCCCATATCACAACATTCCTTCTTTTCACGCCAATAATATTCCTGGTTCCCATATCACAACATTCCTTCTTTTCATACCAATAATATTCCTGGTTCCCATATCACAACATTCCTTCTTTTCACACCAATAATATTCCTGGTTCCCATATCACAACATTCCTTCTTTTCACGCCAATAATATTCCTGGTTCCCATATCACAACATTCCTTCTTTTCACGCCAATAATATTCCTGGTTCCCATATCACAACATTCCTTCTTTTCATACCAATAATATTCCTGGTTCCCATATCACAACATTCCTTCTTTTCACGCCAATAATATTCCTGGTTCCCATATCACAACATTCCTTCTTTTCACGCCAATAATATTCCTGGTTCCCATATCACAACATTCCTTCTTTTCACACCAATAATATTCCTGGTTCCCATATCACAACATTCCTTCTTTTCACACCAATAATATTCCTGGTTCCCATATCACAACATTCCTTCTTTTCACACCAATAATATTCCTGGTTCCCATATCACAACATTCCTTCTTTTCATACCAATAAAACTCGCTGGTTCCCATATCACAACATTCCTTCTTTTCACGCCAATAAAACTCGCTGGTTCCCATATCACAACATTCCTTCTTTTCACACCAATAATATTCGCCGGTTCCCATATCACAACATTCCTTCTTTTCACACCAATAAAACTCGCTGGTTCCCATATCACAAAACTTCCTTCTTTTCACATTAATAAAACTCGCTGCCACTTTTAACATATTCAATTAACACATAAAAACATAAGACAAAGACATGGAGACCTTTTTAGAAGCCAGAACACTAAAGACATTAAAATCACTGGCTTCCACATCACTACAATTGTTTTTCACTGCTAAACACACATAATAGTCCCCCTTCACTTACCTTACCTTCATGGCTCACACTGCTTTCATTACTTTCTATTTACCTAGTACCTGTATCTCCCTATGTTAAATTATCCTCCTCCTCGTCTTTCATTGTCTTTCTCTTCGTTTCCTACTTATTCCCTTATCTTCTAACTGCCTTCAAATGATCAAATTCTACTCTTCCTTTTCTTCAGTGACGTTCTCTTAATCTCCTATTCATTCTCTTAGTTTCTCTCCACTTTTATATCTGACCTAACATCAACACTAAATTTCCCCACTTTTTTTTTCATGGTCACTTTCTCCTGTTCTATCTGCTCTCATATTTTTCCAGCTCGTGTTTCTTATCCGTCTTCAAAACTCCTTCCCTTTACTAAAATTCGCCTTCACCATCACCTCTGCCTGACCTACCATTAACACTAAATATTCTCCCTTTTATTCACTGTTATTTTCTCCCACTGAGTCTATTCCTGTAATTTTTAACTTCAATTTCTTCTCTACCTTAAAAAAAAAAAAAAATCATTCTCTTAAATCTAAACCATCCCTGCCTCACCCTCCACCACTCAAACCCAACCCTCCCATCTCCTTGCCCCATCAACCACAACAAAAAACCGGGAAATGTTTGGACTAAAAATAAAAAAATAAAAAAAATAAATGTGGTTCAAGCAGTGAGCCAGGTTGCCAGGGCAGGTGTGATGAGAGCAGCTACATGGATACAGCCAGCCAACATGGGGTACTCACGTGACAGGGGCTGGGGTGCGTTGACCTAGCCTGCCTGGGCCAAGGTGGAGCAGGTGACCAGTGGAGCCACCTCAGGGCACGAGGCTTGGCAGTGATGGGCAGGGAGGGGAGGAGGGGGAGGGAGAGGACAAGGAAGAGGGTTTGGGAAAGGGTATGAAGAGGAGGGGCAGGCTTGGTAACAGGAAGAGGGGCAAGAGTTTGAGGAGGAGGTGGTTGAGCAAGGAGGAGGAGGAGGAGGAGGAGGAGGGGGAGGGAGAGGACAAGGAAGAGGGTTTGGGAAAGGGTATGAAGAGGAGGGGCAGGCTTGGTAACAGGAAGAGGGGCAAGAGTTTGAGGAGGAGGTGGTTGAGCAAGGAGGAGGAGGAGGAGGAGGAGGAAGAGGCATCAAGGAAGAGGAAGGGGAAGGGGGCATGCAGGAGGAGGAGGGGAAGGCTTAGTAACAGGATCAGGAGCAACACTTTGAGTAGGAGGTGGTTGAGCAAGGAGGAGGAGGAGGAGGAGGAGGCAGCTTGGTGACAGCAACAGCAACAACAACAGGAGGCAGAGAAGCAAAAGAGGAGTGGGAAGAATTGATGGGACAGGGGAGGAGGTTCGTAGATGCATGTGGAGGACTGGTTAGAATTGATGGGACAGGAGTGGATGTTCATAGGAGGGTGGAGGTGGAGGGTGATAAGGAAATGATGGGACAGGAGGGAAGATTCATGAGGGGGGACTCCACTTCTGCCTCACTGCCTTTGTCTGTAAGTTAAATCAAAATTGTCGATATTATATAGATGTCAGGAAGCATATTATACGTACATAACACAGATTAATGACTAAGTGAGATAACCAAGCATATATCATCAATCATTTTGTCGCCTAGGAACACACACTTGACAGATCCTTCGTAGGAGATGTGGGGCTTTCCAGGGGTACTTTTTTACCCTGATGGGAGTTTGACAAGCCTTCTGTACCATGAACTCTGAAAACACTCATGAGACCGGATTTTCTCTCTTTTTTGGCCTTCAGAAATAAGTGATGTGAGGCGGCAGCATCTAAGAATACCAACCAATATGTTTTGAGTTATTAAAAAAAAACTCTATGGATCCCCTCCACCACTCTTCAATAAAGCTTTGCCTGCATACCGCATTTCCCGCCATATAAGATGCACCTGAGTATAAGAAGCACCTTTAATTTGGCAAGATATATTTAGAAAAAAAGTATAAACAAAAAATCCACGTTTTCCCTGAGCTTAATGTACCTGTATATTTCATTCTGGGGACATCTGGGAACGACTGTGTCAAATAGAGGTGTTTTGGGTACTGATTGATTGATTGATAGTTTATTGTTGCAAGTAAAAACAACAAAGGAGAATGGAGGAGCATGCCGTCCCAACCCCCAGGCAGTACAGAGTGCGATTATACAACTAAGGATACATGTGAAGTTTCGTACTATAGGCCTACCAAAACCTAACCATCGGGGTATAGGACGCAGGGTGATTTTTCATTTTTTTTTAAAGTGCGTCTTATATGGTGGGAAAAACGGTATCTCTTGCATCAGATTATATAGCTCCACCCTTTGAGAAACTACTTAATATTACCACTCCTAAGCAATAGTACCACCCATTAGCAGATTATAGTATACCGTTACTTAGCAAGAGGAGGGTATCAGGACACCTCTCCTCCCGAAATTGACCTCTCTTTTTGGACACTCCTTTGATCTCTATTCAGGAGCAGTGAGTACCGGGCTTTTTTTTATATATTTTTATTTACGCCCTTAAACTGTCTCCTTAGCTGTAAAAAAAAATGAAATAAAAAAAATAAACAAATTATGGAACATCCTCTAACAAATTGCAACATCCTCCACCTTAGCCCTTAATGGTCCAATGAAGGAGTGTGTGTATGATGTCCTTCATACCTTCCCTTACACCACTCCTTCCTCACACCCTTCATTCCGTCCCTCACACCTTTATCACCCCCAGCCATGCCTTACTCAAGCCCCATATCCCCTCCCTTACACCCTTCTTGCCTTCCTCTCACCCTCTATATCGCTGGTTTACAACTTTCTTGCACTCACGATGCTCCTCCCAAAATCTTGAAACCCACGTGACCACTTGATAGCACCAGTTTGTTTTGCACATTTTTAATCCACTAATTTTCACCTGTGCCGAGCTCTGACGTGCCTCAGAAGATACTCCGATGTTCTCTCTAAAACACTCACCAACAGAAGCATACAGCACCAGCAGATAATAGGAACCATTTTCAAAACAATAAGTTATGAAAATCACTTTCCCAAGAAATTACTAACAAGGTTTCATGACACCCCAGTCAATCCTCTGCAACCCACTGGTTGGGAACCCCTCCTCTATGCCTTCCCTCACACCCTCATTGCTGCCCTCCAAGCCTTCCTCACTCTCCTTCAAACCCTTATCATAAATGTTTAGTTGAGTCAGCCCTTTTTGTATACTCTAATTTAATTCAAGTGTGACCAAGCAATTTGGCATGCCTCCCTATGCATTAACACTTCTCTAACAGTAAGCACAACAAAGCACAATTTCTGCAATAGATTCACATCAAACTTTACCCAGAAATGAATAGTCTAGTGTTGCACAGTACAACCCATTAGCAAACTGCACAGTACCACTCTATAATACAGCACATTGTACCACCCCTTGACAACTTAGTTTTAACAATTTGCATAGTACCTCTTCTTGGGACACTGCAAAGAACCACTCTTTAAATTATGTAACACTTTCCCTCAACAAATTACACAAACTCCTTACTGCAATCATCAGATTATTTAGAAGCTTTTGGGAGTGATATACATACATCCATTGATCATACCATGAAAGCTTCTTCACTTGGAAACCAGTAACTAAATCCTATGAACTCCACAAAATTGAACAGAAGGTAGACCAAGCCTTCCTTCACCTCAGCAGTGGCTGAGTGGCCAGCGCGTGGCGCAGTGTCCTGGAGGATCCAGGTTCAAGTCCCGCCCGCCACTACAAGATGACAATTTTCAGTCGTCACTGAGTGGCCTAAGATGCTGTCCTGAAGACCACCAATCAAGCCACACTCTAGATTAACTCTAAAGAGGATCAAAGATGAACCAAGTAAGATGGTACCATTGTAAAACACTTGCCTTGCAAATAACGGGCTAGGGCCGACCAGCAAACCTCACCAAAAAGCCATAACAACACAAAAGATGGATTAAAAAAATAAATAAAATATTATTTCTAGTAATTTCAAAGACCAGGCAGACAGACTCCTTCACCTCTAACAGGCCCACATATCTGATCATTACTGATGTGTCTGGTCATTTCAAAGACCAGAAACAACTACAATATATAACTAAACCATTTCATAAAGACATTTTTGTGCAATTGATAGGTGCTGACACTCACCCTTCTTCAGATGTAGCTTTCCCATGCTCTAACAAAACTTCCATCATCTCCCAAACACTCAAAACAATAATAAGATGCAGAGTGTAAGAGGAATAGTAACTAGTCTGTTCACTATCACTAAAAGAAAACACTGCAGAAGATCCAGGCAATATTAATTTTATTAGAACCTGCTTCTCAGCTTAGGCAATGTACAAACAATGAAGATAAGGCAGTAAACACACTCTTTCTCTCTCACTCTCTTTCTTTCTCTCTGTGGCACACAAATGCAGTCAAGCACATACATAAGCACACCTGCACACAAACACACATCACAACAAGCTGGATGCAGACTCCATAGTTAGACCTGATACCTTTAGAGTATGTGTAAAGGGGGGAGAGTGTGTTGAGAGGGACAGACACATACGCAGCAACACTCCCCCTCCTCCTGTCCTCCCTCCTGACCCAATGACCTGACTGACTTAAAATATTCCTGTGAACCACCATTGACAAGCCTCTCCTGTGTGTCCTCCTCGAGACTGACCGCCCTAAAACAGCCACTTGTACCAACCGTCCTCTTCCTCCTCCTGTCCTTCTTCAATCTGACTGACTAACTGGCTTAAAACAATCACAGATAACAATGCTGGTTGTATCCAATTTATAAAAAAGACAGGATATTCTAGGGAGGGAAAGAGTAAAAAAAATAAAAAAGCATCTCTCCCCATCCCCCGTCGCTGTTAAAAAAATTCTCAGATACGAGGTTTTCAAAAACTTAATTATGCCTCTATCTTCTTCGGGTGTCTATCGTTTTCTCATAAAGAGGTAGCGATGAAAGGGAATGGTCAGCGTTACTCCGTCTCCATCTTCGTCTCCTCCTTCGGTGTTTCCTCTGTGACCTTCTCGTCCCCTTCCACCACCTCCAGTATCCTTGGTCCATAGAGGAGGATGTAAGCACAGTGCCAGTCACCTGTGAGAGTGAGGAGGCAAATGTTTTTAGTGCAGTCTTAATCTAGTGTGTGTGGATGAGGAGAGGGTGAGGTGAGGGAGCAGGAGGATGGGTGTGAGGGGGAAGGAGGATGTGTTTAAGGGGGTAGGAGGAAAGGCTTGTAGGTTTGAGATTTTAATTCTCTTACCCTTTGCCAAGACCCTTAATAATAGAGTGGGTATAAGAGCTGTCCACATTGTAACTCATTGATGCTTAATTCCTGATCCTTAACTACTTTATTTAACCCCTGATCCTTAACTCCTTTATCTATAACTCTTTAAAGTAGCCATGTTATAACCTCCCTCTTCTTTCCTCTCTATAATGCACAACTTCTCTTTGTCTTATAATGCAAGTAGTTGAATGAACTTGTGACCTTTTCCTCTGCATGTTTCCTTCCAATTCCATTTTTCTTTAGTCCTATACGCATCCCTTCAAACATCCTTCTACGGGTGTGTGATGGAGTCATGATGATGGATGTAAGAATGGCCGTGACAAAACAACAACTACTGTATCTCACTTCACAAACTACTCGTGTTATAATATTTTCAAAGATATATACGGCACTGTCAAAAAATCCATGTATCAGGGAAGTTCCCATAATACAGGTCAACAAATTCTACAACTTCAAAACTGGGATTTACCTGAATTTTCCTTTCCTTGGTCACTCATGTTCCTCTCTGATGAAAACACTCATGCAGTGCACTCCAAAGGTTCATCCCAGAATGTCATTTTAGCTCCTATTTAATTTCTATAAAGGACTTCCTTCATACGGTAGGATCTCGCCAATATTTCCAAGATAACGTTTTCAACAATAATGGTAATTTAGAAAAGATACCAAGTTTCTACGATAATGTTTCAATTCTCTCGAATAAAAGATTTATTTGCAGTGGGAAGCGTCTGGGTAGCATTTATTTGTCACCGGGGCGTCAGTGCCCAGTTCACCCAGCTGCTCATCTTCCCTTTGGGGTTGGTCAATAAATGGGTACCTGGGAAAACCTGAGGAAGGTAAACTGAGGTAACCCAATGTCACACTTGCCCCAGGTCTTGCCTGCCACCGTCTCATGAGCCAGTCAGATGGAGATAAGTATCATGGCCTCATATAGCTAAGCGCATGTCCCCAACTTTGCCTTTATCTTAGGTATGTTAAAGTCAATTGTCGCAAGGGGAACCTCAATTATCCCTCAAGTCTCCCTAAGCAGTCAACCAAATTCCCTCATTCAGCCAGCCAGTCACCACTAAGCTTGCAAAATATTTTGAATGGTTGTCACTGCCACACTGCATGGAAAACCATAATGAGTCACAAAAGAAAACGGAGCATCAGAGAAACATGTATACATCAGTACATCACCATCATCATATCAAACAATATATTTTGAATTTCCTTTTAGGAATCCCCTGCCCACTGCAGGGAAATAGCAAGTTCCAGGCATATTTGTCTCTTTCCCTTTTCCTTATATAAACAAAACTTGGACCAAAAAAAATCATACCCACTCACAGCACAACACGCCATGCCAGACTACTATAAACAGAATGCTTAGTCAGATAAACTGTATGTCAAAGGCATACATAAAAAAGTTTAAATCATACATGATAAAATGTAGTAAAGTGCTGGAAATGTCAAGTTCAACTCAGTCCTGTACTAACACCAGCAGCCAAGGCCCACCCCCTGGTACCCACCTCCGCCAGAGAGCTTGAGGATGTCCTCCTCCATGACGGGAGTGACATCGTCGTCGTCACACTTGAGCCACTCGTTGCCCCTCCACCGCACCCACCCCACGTAGTGCCCCGAGGAGGAGGACCGCCCCTGGTGGGTTAGCACTGCCTGCAGCTGGTAGAAACCGCTGTTGTTGCTGCCAAAGTCTGTGTGGGGGGAGGAGGAGGAGGAGACAGTGAAATCGGTGCCTTGGTTGAGATAAGAGGCAGGGATATGCAAGCCCAATAATGTTCCAATATTACAGCGCAAACCTCATGCCATGAAAGTTATATAACACTCTTTTTAGGTAGCATATAGTGAGTTTTACTGGTGTTTTCTGTTTCTTGCCCCTGAGCTGCCTCCCTTGATGAAGAATAAACAAACCTCCCTTAGTCTCTACTTTCATAACACTCAGCAAATGTACGGCTTTACTGAGTTAAAGGAAACCAACCGTCTTCAAACGAGAAAGGGAGACTCTTTGTCTTTGGCTTCTCCTCTGCTGCTAATGGCTTCCCTCTCTTCATGGCTCTCTCCTCCTCTACTTGTCTCTCCTCCATATCCTGTGTGGGTGAACGAGGGATGTTTATCATTACATCATATTTCCAGTGTTTTTTTTGTTATTCTTTAGGTTTAAAAGCATAACAGACATCAATTAAAGAGGTGATGTGGAATTCATGTCATATCTTACATAATCAAACCCAATACAAGCCATACAGTGAATTAATCTGTCATGCCTTACACTCCACTGTATATTTTATCCTTTTATTGTTAGGTTCAGAGGCATAACTGAACTATTAATTGCAGAGGTGATGTACAGTTCAGGTCATACATCACACTATCAAAACCAATATAAACCACACAGGAACCATTCTCTCATGACTCACTCACTCCACACACAGCACTGCCATTATAACTAAGCTTTATTACCCCCCTGTTAAGCCATGCCCTGTGCCAGCCCATCTCCAAATGACTCTGGCCTCTGTTTTGAACTCTTCTACCAAACACCATTAACAGGAGCAGTGCCATTGTGGGATACTATTTTCTTTAACTCGGTAGCAACGACGGGCCAAATTTGTGGCTTTACCGTGTACCAGCGACAGGCCAAATTTTTCCCATGATATAAACCCAAAAAAATAGATGATGCATAAACTGATCACAAATGCGTTGATATATATTATGAAATGGTTTGCGTGAGTGATGATTTTTTTCTCATTTTTCTCACTTAGAGGGGACTTTAAGAAGCTTGATCCCTGCAGCTACTGGGTTAATTTTTATGCCCTTGATAGTGTATGTACCCTAGAAAAATATAAAAAAAGTTCATGAAACCACAAAAAAATGAGCAGAATATTCTGATCCATCTCCTCTCCTGTTAAAAATAAATAAAAAAATGTAAAATCCTACTTGCCTTGTACTTCCCTCTGATGGGCGACAGTTTCTTCTGGAGCTCCGGCGTGCACAGGTCAAACACGTCCAGGACCATGGGGAACTTGACGTCCTTCAGGATCTTGGCGTTCACAGCTTCCTTCTCCTTGTAGAAAAACCTGAAACACACACACACACACACACACACACACACACACACACACACACACACACACACACAAAGGTCTTAGGTGGTTCTGAAGTGGTAAATGTAGATACTATAACGTAATCATAACCTTAACAAATTAGGACTTTAAGTGACTCCATATGTTCCTCTATAAGAATTTCTATCACATGGTTAGCAATGTATAAAACAGCATAAGCCAAGCAGTGAAAAATAAAACTAATTACAAAAACAAAAATATATGACCACCAGTGCCCATGAACTAACCTACAGTAGCAAATGTCTGCATAAAGAAACGAAAGAAAAGCCAGAGATATTTCACTAATTTTTACATTGGTCAAACTCTTACCTGACCATCTCTACAGCCAGGTATGCTGGTAACCGCGATATTTTGGATTTTTTTGTGTAGACGGCATCCCTGTCCAACACGGCGGACTTCTTGGTGATTTGTTCCTGGTGAAAAGAAAGTTAGTGTCGTTTTATAAGACATTTTGCTGCCCAAGTTCACATATTTGACGTGGCTTTCGTAGGAGTTTTGGGGCATTTACAGGGGTAGTATTATGACCCTGGTGGTAGTATGACCCTTCCTCTTTACCGTGAACCTGAAGAAACACTCATTAGAGCCTGATTGATCCCCTTTTTGGCTTTTAGATATAGCTGATGTGAGAAGCGAGTTTCTTTTAATACCGGCCTTAGTAACATGTCCATAAGCTCCCCAACAATGCTATAAGTCACCACAAGCAAGACTTTTTACCATCACATGTATGGCCAGCACATATACCAACATTTTCAAATACCATTAGCCTTTGTATTGACTTCTTACAGTATATATATTAGAGAAAAAAGACATCCAAAAGCTTGTATCACCACCACATTCAGGAACCACTACCATCACCCTCATCACACACACACACACACACACACACACAAGGGGCACCACAACCCCCCCCCCCTCCTCACTCCTTCCCCCAGCACCAGCACACACCTGCATCCTCGCCACCAGGCCTGTGTGGAGGTACTTGACGTCTTGGTTGATGTGGCAGAGCAGCTGTTGGAACTTATCTGTCGTGTGTGTCACCTCCTCCTCCTCGCTCTCCACGCACTTCCACTCACAGGAATATTCCCCGGAGAAGAACTGGTCGATGAGGGATGACCTGGAGTGTTTTAGGGAGAGCAAGGGAGGTTAGAGTGCTTTAAAAATATTATTGTCCTGTGGATACATTTCAAATCTTTCTTATTTCATGGAGTTACAAGTGTCGAAGGAGATTGAAAATATATTCTTGTGTGGATTTCTTTTCAGTTTGTTCTGGGAAGACTGAAAGATAGTTAACAAAAGCTTTGTGTTGATCTTGTATTTTTATGTTTTCAGGAAATAAAAAAAGGTTACAGCAATTCTAAAATGTTGCCTTGTGGCTGCGTTCTTAATCTTACACTCTAAAGCAAGATTGACAGGTTAAGATACTAGTCTAAGATACTGTCTGGTAAGGAAATTTCACAGCTTTGGTTTTGCCAAGAACAAGGAAAGTTAATACTTAGAACATCCAATTTTGTATGTAGTTTAAAATTTGGATAATTTTAGAAAGAGGAAGAGAGGCTACAGTACTTGGATTACAATATCTTTGACTGAGTTTTAAAACTAGCTTTGAGAAAGAGTTTAAGATGTGATTGTGATTCTCATGTCACACATTAGTATCTGAGACACTGTCAACACAAGTGACTCCAGTACCATGCCTCTCCCTCAGGATACTTACGCAAAGCTCTTGGATGACTTGGCAGCCTCCTTTGCTGGCACTTCCTGCATTAGAAGGCGCATCAGCTCTGTCCAGCACTCAGAGGCGTCCTGCTGCATGTACATCCCTTGCTCCCCTTGCTCGGCGAACCTGACCAACAAAAAAAATTAAATAAAACAAAAAAAAAATTAAAATCCATTATCCTCCTCAACATCCTTCCTTCTACTTATCTGTAATCCCATACAAACTTTTTTTCGTCTTCACAACAGCTCTCAACAAGCATTCCTGACCTACATCCCTAGAAAACTACAACTGCTACTTTCCACACCCTTTGTACGATAACAAGCACAACATACACTTACCACCTCCCACTACATCTTCACGCTTTCCTTTACACCACCACAAGAGTCCTAACTAAGCACCATTGTCCACGAGGCATGTTGTGCACCTTTACCTTAGTAGATAACAGGCAAAAATTAAATATACAAACATGTAAATACAAATATGCACCCACCTGGGGAAGGTAGAGCGGAACAGGTTGACAAGCACGAGGGGCACGGCTGTCTTGCCCGAATCCATGGTGCGGTAACAGTCCTGAATGGCCAGCGTCAGCAGCGAGCCCGAGTCCACCTCCAGGGTCAGCATGGACGAGGGGGTGCCTGACGATTCACCCTCTGACCCCGGCCCTGTGGAGGGAAGCGGTGGAATGGAACACTTAGGAAAACATGAGTACGTTTTGGCTGAATTGAAAAAGTGGGATGAAACACTACAGAAAACGATGTAAATTCTCATCTAAATGTTCTACTCAGTTCTCAGGACCTGAAATATACATACAAAAAAAGCTTCACGTCACTGCTTATTACCATGTTGCTCTATGCGGAAATCATTGCTGAATTTCCAGTTACTGTCATAGTGATAATTACACCTAAAACAGTAAAGGATTCCTCAATCTCATACTACTACATATGAAGTCTCTCTCTGAAGTCTTTGTTGTAACTATTAGTATTATAAAAGAATGGTTCTAATAATACATACTACCTTCAACAGCAACCTATCAAATTCATACAAGATTCCCACTAGGTTTATGATTCAAACTAACGATATGCCAGAGATTACTACATAACGTATAAAACATGCATTCTAGACGTTACTTCACTAGGTGTACAAAATGCATCTTAGATAATCTCACGTTTGGGTTTGAAGTCTATGATGGCTTTGTGCAGCTCCGGGACTGACTTGAAGCACTGGATGACAGCGTTCAGGTAGCAGGTATTGCCGAGGTTCTTGATGCCCACCGGCAGCTCCAACTAAACAAAGAGCAAGAAGATGAATTAGCTACAACACAACCAACCTTCAAATCAGTCAATAAATAGATACAAACATCAAGCATGGAGTTAATGTCAAACAGTACATTATACAACAGTTCAGTTACTAAAATTCTACAAATATATAATTTTTAACCATGACAGTCTATCCTCATACCCAGTGAATTGGCAGTCTAAAAACTCCACTGGGAAAAAACATTACATCACATAAATACTACAAATACTTGAGGGAGAAAACTTGCAGCACGGAGAGAGTTGACAGAGTAACAAATTAAAGGTATGGGTGATTGATAGTTTTGTCTGCAGCCATACAAAATAAAACAAAGTCCCACTCAATACAAAGATGAATGATGACCTCTTCATCAACTTGTCTAGCCCCATGAGGGAAAATAAGGACATTCAACGAAGAAGAAGAAGCAGAAGAAGAAGAAGAAGAACTGTACATAAAAAACAGGTAAAGTACTAAATCAACAAAGGCTTTCTTCATCACACGTCATGAAGTGGGAAAACGCATGTGCACGATAGGGTTCTCATAAGTGCCAAGGGAGAACAGCTGGCTGGGGCACTTACAGCAGAGTTCCTCTCGGCCTCAGTCATGTCCTCTATAAAGTTGACCTTCTCTGTGGGCTCCACCGGTACGTCCTCCTCCTTGCTGCCCATCATGAGCACTGTCACACCCTGGAGAGAAAGAAAGAGGTTTAGCTTTTGCTCGGAACACTAATCAAACTTATAATCGAACAACCATGTGAACTTTTTTCCCTTTCATGGTTTAATGTTCTACACACATAAGGATACTAGAAGACAGCATGAGGCCTGATATCCAATACATGGCAGCTTCTGAACTTACTTAAAATCAATTGCAAGTGAAGGTTTGATAGATTTATGGATGGGGAGAAGAGTCGGTGAATAATTCATTCTTATGATAAAGCTAACATGAGCAGGCAAACTAACCTTCTGTATTCTCGTTAAGTTATTGCATAGGCAGATATAAAAATGGTGAGGTAATCAAGTAGGAACAAGTGGGTACAATAAACACACACACACACACACACACACACACACACACACACACACACACACACTTACATTCTTGACTTTGAGGCCGTCCCATGTGTTGTCCTTGAGTGTGGCGCCCTTCAGCATGATCTTCTGGCGGTGCGGCTGCACACCGGTGAGGGCGAACAGCTGAGCCTTGAACACCATGGGGGACTCCCCTGTGTTCAGCTCAATGTCAGGGTACAGCTCCTTACCCCACTTCACTTTCACTGTAAGGGGGAGGGAGGGAGGGTGTGGTTGAGTCACTACCTAGTGGTTCATGAATAACTTCTCAAACTGGGAAGAAAAAGCAAACAGTGATTCCTTTATTTTCTCCATGTAAAACTCATCACAGTTAGTATATATTATCAATAGTTGGCCCTCTACCAAAGTGGTTGTTTAGTCATCTTTTTTTCAATTTTTATGTGAAAATGATGGTTTGAATTTCCCTTAAAGTCATTTTTTTCGGAGATGTGAACAGCTAATTAAATAGTAAGAGGTTACTATTTTAGCAGTAATAGTTTACTATCTTAAAAGCCACATGTTACTAACTGTCAATTTAAGGCAAGGTTCTGTCAGCTTAAGAAAATGTGGCAGGGCAGGGCATGCCTTAGTGGAGTGACCTGTCTCAACATCCTTCTCCCTGGGGCCAGAGCTAATAATCTATGAACTTTGTTGCTGAGTGGTAACTTTTTTCAAGCATTAGTAAAATGATCAGGCAACAGTTTTAGATACACGTATCTGTAATCATTCATTTTGGTAATGTTGATTAACTGGGATGTCGAAGTGTTGGGAAGCTGGTAACACTGAATAAAGTAACAATAATGGATTCTAGTTGCTGAGAGCAGGAAGTTTAAGTGCAGGAAAACTAATTATCTGAGAAATAAGGAAAGATCATGAAAGCATTTACGGTAGCTACATAAAAACATGTTTTCTAAGAAAAAAAAAGTGCTATTACTTAGCTGATCTAAGCGGTCTATTTCTGGAACAAACATAATACAATAATTTCTATCTTAAGCATGATAGCCTTTTTAAGTGATAATAATAATTTTGACTGGAATAGCTACCGGTACAAAAGCACTAGAGCAATTTTGGATATTATACTGAAGGACTGGAGTATATACATTTTTTTATGTAAAGCTTGACTCAGTATGTAGTGCTTCATCAGCTCATCACATCCAGAAATATAGTTATGTCTCATTTTGTTGAATGAAAATAATGGGGGCCAACCCCCCCTGACTCATAAGGGACTGTCAGGTTTCATGTTGTTAACTTAACATAATTAGGAGGAGGTGATCACCCCCTCCCCTGTAAGAGGTTGTTGGGTTTCACTTGGTTAGACTAAAATAATGAGGAGGGGTCAACACTTTAGAGGTTTGAATTGTTGGGCATAATAAATAATGATAAATGTTGGATATTTTGCCACTACAGTGGGATAGTTTAGCAGTGGTCAGCCACGTTTTGGGGGTTGTTTTGGGCTTTGATGGCGGTAGTTTCAGCAAGAGCTTATTACTTCAGCAGTGATTGGTTACTATCCTTGACAGCGATAGGTTACGATTTTGTGGTGATAGGTTAGGTGCTACTTAAATAATGATGTTACTATCCATTGGATAGTAGCCTAGTGGGGTCTGTTTGTTATAAATAGATCCTGAGTTCATGACAGCTGGATGATGTACTCTGTCGTGTTTGTCACTGGTCATAAAAGCCCAAACACAACACAGTTTCTGTGTTAAATTCATTAACTTTTCTATATTCTCTCCTACTGAAATTAACTTTGCCTGTATGAAAAAGCAACATAGTTTATCCAGAAACTACTAAGTGTCTAAAACAAAACAATCAGGGCTGCTAAATATTCCAAAAATTTACGACCACCGGAGGACATTGGGTGTGATTTTAGATATACATATGGGGGATTATTAATGAGAGATGCTGACGGCTTATTTCTGGACAAAATATGAAGCTGTTTATTATATAGTATTTTTTTCAATTTTTCCAGAATTTATTAAATGACTGACTTTTTGTTGCCTGTTGTGCACCCCCCCCCGCCCGCTGCCACCCATGACCACCTGCTCACACAGTGGACCACCCCTGCCGCCGCCCTGTCCCGTCCCACGCTGTGTATTTCCGCCACCCCACACCACATGCCGAATAAATCAACCTAACCTAATTTAAACTAATGTAACCTACCTGACAGGGGAGCTTCACCCCTCTTAATGGGGGGCTCTCGACTCCACTAACCCCTTCCATTTTCAGCAAGTCATTTGTACTGCATTCAGGGGCCAGGCTACCCACTCGTTAATATCATCCTATATATATATACTGCTGCTGTGTACAATAGTAGTTACTTCAGTCGTGCCAAGGCTCCCATCACACCTGGCACGGGGGGGGGTGGAAGAGAGGGGGGGGGGGGGCACACACCTGACATATCACAATCACACGACGCCCCACACCCCTGACCCACTCCCCCAGGCGCCCCATGCCCCACACTGGCCTGCAGGACGCCAATATCAACCACTGTGCATCAGGGGGAGCCAAAACAAGGCGGACGTCAACACCAAATAAAGCCAACAGGGGCCAGTCATTCAAACCCGGCCAGCTGACAGTCACCGGAATTACCTTGAAACGCCGCCATTGCACCGTGTCTGGGGCTGCTGGGGCGCGGGGGAGCTGCTACTGGTGACCCCGGAGGCGGCAGAGGTGGCCCAGGGGGGAGAGCGAGGCAATGGCAGGGAAAAAAGGGGAGTGATGAGGCGGCCGTGTGTGTCTCCTCTCCTCTTCCTTCCTCACCAACATTCGACTTCGACACTTTGACTTGATTATCGTACTCACAACATTGTATTATTATTATTTATCAGTTTCCAGGGCACAAATCTGTCTTAGCCACACCAATAATGATATCTTGTGTTGAAACCGTAAAGTATTAATGTATTTTTTTATGTATTTATGGGTCAGAAACGCTGCTTAGATCTGATTGTCGTACTCATTGCTAGTTGCATTTTCCGGTTTCTAGTCCATAAAATCAGCACAAAATCATCAATAATTATCGATTTCAATAATAACTATAAATGAAAATCGTTATCTATGTGGGAGTGATAGTTTTTGGTCAGAAATCGGAACTAGTCTTTTAACTTTTTGTTTTACCGCAAAAAGGCAGTTAAAGACAAAAAAATGAATAAATAAATAAAAGTGACATTATTATTACTCCCATTAACTCAAAACATAATAAGAAAGAAGATTAATAGAATCTCTACTTTCATTTTGCCTAAGTCATTATACAGACCTCAAGCCGCCTATAATTAACTACTCATCACTGAATATTGTTTTAAGTATATTATAAGAGCAAGAATTCAGTAGTTGCTGTAATGATTGTGGTAAAAATTGCCAAATTCAAGCTGGTGAGCCGAAATGACCAATCTTGTAGCCCCGTTGGAAAGAGTGCAAGTCATGGCTGGAATGTTCCCGGCTGACCCATAAAAATCTTCTTATATGCTGACCCAATGCAAATGACAGAGATATAAACCCAAATACTAGAGAAGATTTCAAAAACAACAACGAATAATAGGTTGAGCGAACATCTGAGGCTTTTTTCTGACAACGCGACCAAAATTGATTGATTGATGGTTTTAATTGTTATTGATAAGCGTGGAACAGATGTTTGTCCTGGTATAATGCATTTAGTTATTGTATTCCTCATCTCCTAAAACCATTACCATTATTATTCCTGCTGAGAGGGAGTGACAGAACAGGGAAATAAGTTAATGCTTCTACCATAGTCACCCCGTCAGAGATATTATTGGATGAAAATAGATAGATAGATAGATAAACAGATAGAGATAGCTTGTTCAAACCAATATAAATTTGTATTACACTGTGCTATCAATCAATCAATCAATCATATTCCTCAGAAATCTCTATATAACACACTACCTTTATAAAACCCCGAATGGACAGCATCATGAAAAATATTAACGATTTTTCTAACATCTAAATTAAAATTGTTACTGCAGTCCATTGGAAATATGATCAGATAGAAATATATGGATAGAGAGATATCAAGTTCAAACCAATATAAACTTGGTCAAACAATATATATAAGCTGGATCGTCTAATAACTCTAATTACTCTCCATCATCCCTTCACACTTGTTTTTGATTATTAGTTCTGTTGCAAATTACCTCCCTGTGCATCTGCTTCCTCTCAGATTTATAGTTATGTACATATATTTATAGTTATGTATATTTATTTTCAATCCACAGAACACCTCTTATCAGATTTCATGTATATTAGTGTTAAGGCTCCAAGACTTATCTATTTAACTTGATTTTGAAGAAGTCAATCCCAATCATTTCCAGCACATAGGCGTATTTTTGAGATAGTGGAAAGTTAAAACATGGTGATATATATTAGAGTTAAGGCTTCAAGACTTATCTATTTAACTTGACTGAGATGAAGAACAGTCAAGCCCAATCATTTCCAGCACATAGGCGTATTTTTGAGATAGTGAAGTTACATCATGGTGATATATATTTGAGTTAAGGCTTCAAGACTTATCTATTTAACTTGACTGAGAGGAAGAACAGTTAAGCCCAATCATTTCCTTCACTTAGGCATACTTTTGAGATAGTTTTAACCCGGTAGCAGCAGGGATCATGTTTCTTAATGGTATAAACCTCCAAAAAAAAATGAGAAAATCATCACAAAACCATTTCATAATATATATCAAAGCATTTGTGATCAGATTATGTATCATCTATTTTGGGGTTTACTCATTTTTCTCACTTAGAGGGACCATTAAGAAACATGATCCCCGCTGCTACCAGGTTAAGTTACAACATGAAGAGGCTAAGGGGAGATGAAGGGACGGAGTCAGAACTTCATGCTTCCTCACACACAACAGTCAGGAACATGCCAGTGAAAGGGAAGACCATACAGGTTTACCATTAATTTTTTTTATTGTAAATTGTGATGTAGAAAAGCTCCCCAGCTACCATAAAACAGCTACTGCCTGGACTGAGTGCATCTTAGTAAAGAAAACTACATATAAATAAGATTAATACATATGAGTGCATTCAAAATTATATGGTATGTATTAAGTTACAATAAAATCTATGGACAGTAAGTTTAAGTGAGCTATGTTAATTCATCTGAAGGCACCAACTAATTATTGTGTATATTTACTAATACTCCAAAACATAAGCCCACCATTCAGCATAATTTCCGGCATTTTAATATCTAGAATCAAGATGTAGTGGCAGTTATAGGTCTGGCATTAACAAATCATTCAAAATTGATCCTTTACCCCAAACACAAAATTACTGATAAAAGGGAAGCTTCCACACACACCGCCTCTTATTCTGTTCTTGTGGGTTTTGTTTACTCCTCTTGCTTGGTCTTCCCTTTCTTCTTCTTCTTGCTGGCCTCCTCCTCAATGGGTGCAGGGAACTTGAATGGGATGAACTCCTTGAATTCTGAAACACAGCAAGGCATCATCATCCAAGACCCTATTGCTACAAGCCACAATTGGGAATACACAACATACTCCTTAAATTCTGAAACACAAAAAAGCATCATCATCAAAGATCAAATTTATAAGAGGAATAGTTGGGGAATTTAAAGCATACAAGTCTGCAAGAGGCCTGTCAGACATCCTGTGAACCCAACATCACTTTTCTTCCCTATCCATGAATTTATCCCACTTTATTCACATCATTTTATTACTGTACTCTATTAATCTCTTCATAATATACCTTGAAAATCTCTCATCTTCTCTCTGAACCTTATAAATATCACTCTGTACCTCATATCTTCATAGAGTCAAACTTTATAAACATCCACATGGTTTCCCTTCCTCACCTTGGGGCATGTATGGCCTGAGGGCCTCGGGCACCGTCACGCCCTCCTCCGTCTGGTAGTTCTCCAGCACCGCGCAGATCACACGTGTGGTGGCGCACATCGTGGCGTTCAGCATGTGCACATACTCAACCTGGAGAATCAATATACACGGTAAATGTAAATCTCATGGCATGGTTGTCAATCGTACACACCATTAAATTAGTACTTTTATCAGAAAAAGTACTTCTATTTACTTTTCAGAGGTATGAAAAGTAAATAGTCATAGTAAGTTTTAATTTGATGACAATACCATTTAATCTTCATAGCTCAACTTTATTCACTAAAGTAATTTTCTTAACCCCTTCAACACGCGTATACTGAGTTATTTCATCTCTACATTTATGCTTGCATCTCAAAATTACCAATCAATTTATGTTTCTTTATGTGCATCATTTAATTCTACATGTTTTCATATATAATACATGATGATTATGTTGAGTTTATGGCTGAAAACTTGTTATATTCAATAGCGACATTTGAAATTTGGCGCGCGGCGATCTCGGATGCGGCACCAGGCGCTGTTTGGGCCCAGCCGTACTGAAGGGGTTAATGATGCGAGTACTAATTGGATTGGTGGATAAAGTGGCTGACACATTCTATTTAAGATTGCAAAATACTACAAGACTAAACTTTCTAACAGACGAAACAATAACAGACTTGATGCTAGAAAATGGTGATAACACACACCAGCAACCTAACAAACAAAAAAATTAAACAAAACACAATAGAGAAAATTCTAACAACACTAAACAGTAGCCCCAATACAAGCAACAGTCCAATGCAACACACTCACCGCGGCGTTCATCTTCTTGGTAGCCCCATAGCGCACTCGAAGCCGCCGGGACTGGTAGTCGAGGCAGTTGGAGCATGAGACCAGCTCCCTGTAGGCTCCTGGTGAGGTGAGGAAATCATAGGCAAATAAGTGAATAGTCTGACCCTTTTCCCTCTCATCACATCCTCAGAATAACCACGACACCCTTGCTTATACCCACATCACCTTGTAAGCAGCCCCTGTACTCTTTTTCAACCCGTCCGCTGTGATTGACACGGATTTCGCCTTCACTGGTAGCCTGGTAACATATACTCCCAGGTCTTTCTCTGCCTCTGTGGTGGATAGTGGAGTGTTTCCCATGTGGTATTGGTATGCTGGATTTCCCCTCCCAAGGTGCAGGACTTTATATTTTTCTTCACTGAATTGTAGCAGCCACTTTTTGCTTCATTCCTGTAGCTTGGTGATGTCTTCTTGTAGTAAATCCACAGTCAGGGGGTTAAGAGGTCTGCACACTCTACTCCATATCCTCAACACCCTTTAAATACCTCGTACACCCTTCTTCAAATCAACACCTTTTATCACATTCTCAACCCCTCTCCAGAAGCATGTACACCCTTTTCCCACTCCCTCAACACCCTTACACTCATTTCCACATACCCAACACCCTTTAAAAACAGCCTATACACCCTATTTTACACCCTTAAAATCATATAAATAAACTGCACACTATTTTCACAGCACCTTTTAAAACTTGTACAATCTTTTCCATATCCTCAAAACCTTTAACCCCTTGACTGTGGATTTCCTACAAGACATCACCAAGCTACAGGAGTGGAACAAAAAGTAGCTGCTACAATTCAATGAAGAAAAATGTTAACACCTTGGGAGGGGAAATCAACATACCAATACCACATGGGAAACACTCCACTATCCACCACAGAGGCAGAGAAAGACCTGAGAGTATATGTTACCAGGCTACCAGTGAAGGCCAAATCCATGACAATCGCAGCGGACAGGTTAAAAGCAACTCGTAAAGTCTTTCTTCACCCTACCAACACCCAATAAATCCTCTCCCACTCACCTGACCCCGGGAAGTAAGCCTCCAGATCGAGCTTCTTGGCAGCAGCGTTGTTCAGCTCCCCCGAGACGATGTTGACCACTCGATAGGGCAGCCCCAGAGCCTTGCAGAAGTCCTCGGCATTGGTGATCATCTCGTCCATCATCTCCCAGGACTTGTTGTCATGAGGGGAGGTGAGGCAAAACTGCTCCACCTGAGAGAGGGAGAGAGAAGGGGAGAAGTAAAGCACCAATGAGTTGATTTTTTACAGTAACGGAAGCAGTTTAACCCCTTGACTGCGGATTTCCTACAAGAGGACATCACCAAGCTACAGGATCGGAACAAAAAGTGGCTGCTACAATACAATGAAGAAAAATGTAAAGTCATGCAGCTTGGGAGGGGAAATCCAGCATACCAATACCACATGGGAAACACTCCACTATCCACCACAGAGGCAGAAAAAGACCTGGGAGTATGTGTTACCAGGCTACCAGTGAAAGCAAAATCCGTGCCAACTGCAGTGAAAGGGTTAAATAAATCACTAGGGCAGTCTCTCACCTTCTGGAACTGGTGCACACGGAAGATGCCCCGCGTGTCCCTCCCGTGTGAGCCAACCTCTTGCCTGAAGCAGTAGGACAGCCCGGAGTACCTGTTGGGAGGAGGGTAGAAAAAAAAACATGAGTGTGGAAGGCTAACTCTTATAAACGCAACCCATTTGAGACCTAAAAGAAATCTCCCTTGTTCTACTATGAAAAAAAGTTACCGTACACTTAGTTCACCCAGAAGCCCTGCCCCCTCTTCTATAACTACATGTGATTGGTTGGATGACGTAAGATGGGTTAACAAGGACAGAAAGCTAAGGTCATATAAGCACAACCCATTCAAGGGATCTAAAAGTACTGTCTTTTTTCCCTCCTTCTGTCTACTGGTTCACAAATCCTCCATCTCTCCTCTTGTTCTTTTTCTCTACCTCTCACTGAAACAAACATACATATGCACACACAAACAGCCCTCACAAGCACATTCCACACACTCTCCGTCTTCTCATCATCATCATCATCATTTAACGTCCATTTATTCCCTATGGTGGGGTTGGACGGGGTATGAGCCTCCTCTACTATTGCCGGTCCATAGCTATTTCTTCCGTGATGTTCAGCCTCCTCATATCTTCCTCCACCACCCTTCTCCACATCTTCCTTGGTCTTCCTGGTGGTCATCTGCCCTCTACCTCAAAGTTCAGTGCTTGTTTCAAGATGTGTTCTCCTCTCAGTCTACTAGTGTTCAAATCATCCATCTTTAGTCTTCTCTTGCTATTTTCTTCTAACTCTCTCTGAAACAAACATACACACACACCCACACACCTAATGGGCAGCTGGTCGGTGGGGATCCACTCGTCGCGGTGGAAGGCTGCGATGGGCTGCTCCGAGGTGGCAATCAGGTACTTCTCATCCACCTGCTCTGAGCCTGGAACGTCCCCCTTGCCTAACACCTGTGGAGGATGCGGAGTGAGGCTGTGGTGAATGAGTGGAATGAACCGAGTTGTTTTCCCTTATTATTATTTCCTCTAATAATACAAATTGTGTTACTTTTCTGTCCATTATGTAAAATCTGAATGTGGAAAGAGAGGTTATATTTTCCGCTAGTACAAATGATGTTTTATATGAATTTTATGAATACTGCAAATACTTTATCCTCTAAGTAGACTCTGACAAGACCCAAAGCACACACACACACACACACACACACACACACACACAGGACCCCACCTTGTACAGCTCCTCATCAAACTGTGAGAGCTGGGCCACCTCCTGCATGATCTCCTTGCGCATGAAGAAAGGCGTGACGATGGGCGTGTAGCTCTTCTTGTTGAGGATGCTGAGGGCCAGCTCCACCACTGCCCGCTCCAGGAACACCGCCGGCCCCAGGAGGTAGTACCCACGGCCACCTGAAGAGGGCCAGGGTGTTAGTGGTGCCCTGATAATCTCTTTTTCTTGTCCTTGATTTCATTTTTTGTCTTGTCTTACTTATCCACAGCTTTCCTTATTGAGCTTTCATTTTCATCCTAGTTTTCTTTTCTCTCATTCTCATCCTTCTCATTTATTTTTGTCCTTGTTTTCATATTTGTCTTGTCTTACTTATTCACAGCTTTCCTTATTGAGCTTTCATTTTCATCCAAGTTTTCTTTTCTCTATCTTATCTTTCTCACTTATTCTTATCCTTGTCTATTTTATCTTTGCCTCATCTTTCTCGATTATCTTTCTTATCCTTTTTTACTTGTTTCACATTCACCACAAAATGCCAATGGTGCCAACAGAAACAATAAACATAAGAGAAAATATGCTTAATTATCAACAATCAACCCCCGCAAAAAAATGTGGTAATACCTGATAGCTAATAAATAAAGTATGTATCAAGGCACCTCTCCACCCGAAATTGACCTCTCTTTTGGCTACTCTTTACTTTTATGGGAGTGGCGAGTAGCGGACTTTTTTTTGTACTCTTTTTGTTGCCCTTGAGCCGAGTCCTTTGATGTAAAAAAATGAGTAAATAAATAAAAAATAAATAAATAACAATATCCAAAAGCACATATAAATCAACAACAAAAAATAACTACCCCAAATAGGATAAACAAATAACAAATAATAAATAAATAAACGACGAATGAATGGTTAAGTTTCCGCACCTGAGGTCACGGAGCCCCTCTTTGCGTCGGAGCCACCAATCATGGCGATAAGGTCCACGTGGGAGTACTTCTTGGTGGTCTCCTCGCCGAACGTCCTCACCACTGCATTGTTGTTCTGGAATCATTATAAAAGTCAGGGGTTCATTGCTTTATGGGGTCTGTAGTGATGGTGCTGGAAGTAGTGGTTATATGGTGCCAGACACTATTAACACGTTGACTGTGGATTTCCTACAAGAAGACATCACCAAGCTACAGGAATGGAACAAAAAGTGGCTGCTACAATTCAATGAAGAAAAATGTTAAGTCCTGCACCTTGGGAGGGGATATCCAGCATACCAATACCACTGGGGAAACACTCCACTATCCACCACAAAGGCAGAGAAAGACCTTGGAGTTTGTGTTGCCAGGCTACCAGTGATGGCAAAATCCATGCCAATCGCAGTGGATGGGTTAAATTTAGACAGCATGTATGTTTATCAAAGGTTAAAAGGTGCATAATAAATAGTCTTAATATAATAGTGTCCATGTATGTTTATAAATATTTAGGACATAATGAAAATCTCAAAATAATAGACTCCATGTTTGTTTATATATACCTAAAGTTGCATAATAAATCATCTTAAAATAATACAACAGTAACAACCACTATGTAAGGTTTGGGGCATAGGCTATAGGTGTGTGTGGCCTCAAAGCTCATCTCTTTTTCTTATTTATATTCAGCAAGAGGAAGAATGCCAAGGGATAATACAGTGGGTGCTCAAAATAACTCAGTAGTCTAGGACATCACCTGTTTTCTGCCCTTGAGTTGCTTCCTCTACTAGAAAAAAAAAGTGTAGCTCAGGGCCGTATTTTAAGACACCATCGCTTCTCACATCAACTATTTCTAAAGGTCAAAGAGGGGATCAATCTGGTTTTCATGAGTGTTTTTTAAGGTTCATGGCACAGAAGAAGGGTCAAACTACCACCAGGATCATAAAACTACCCCTGGAAAGGCCTACAGCTCCTACGAAAGCCATGTCAAATATGTGAACTTGGGCGACGAAATGTTTTAAAATACAACCCTGTCCTTCCCTCACCTCATCGTTGCTGACGGGAACATCATCGTAGACAAGGTTGCCGATCTCCTTCAGGATGGCGTCCCTCTCGTTCTCAGTCTTGAGCAGCTCCTCGTTGTTCTGCGCCATCGCCTCGTCCACAAGCTTCTTCACCTGAGAGGAAGGAGTAGTGGCTTTCGCTTACTCTCTATTTTCATCCTTTTTCTTCTTATCTCAACCTCTTTAGCTTACTAGTCATTTTCACCCTTGTTTTCTTATCATCTCCACCTCTTATTTTTTATCTCCACCTAATCTCTCTCATTCATCCTAATACTCATGTTTTTTCCTTCATCTTTCTTATCTTTATCCTTGTTTTTATATTCTTATCTCCACCTAATATCTCTCATTCATCCTAATACTCGTCTTTTTTTTTCCTTCATCTTTCTTATTCATCTTTATCCTTGTTTTTATATTCAGGGATGATGGGTATTAAGTGGCAGTAAGCAAATATAACACAATAAGAGTTCTACCTCAAATATTAAGTAAAACAAAGTAATGTGTGTTGTGAATTTTTCCACTCATAAGCACTTTTACAGGACTGAGTCAAGGTCGTAATGTATTTGGACTGATTCACATTTAGCAACTCCTTGGTTTTATGTGTCTTTGTGATGTATGATTTTGTTTGTTTGGTACAGCATTCCAGGTGTATGTATGTGTGGGTGTATGTGTTTTCCCTTCCTGCTTTTACCTCAGTTTTTGTTTTGTAAGCCTCCTCTCCTTTACCTGAGGGGGAGGAGGAGGAGAAGGAAATGGATTTGCGAGGGAGGAAAACAAATGCACTGTTAAATAAGGCAATGTGAGAGAGAGGCTGTATGTATGTGTGTGTGTTGTAGAGGGGGGAAGGCAGAGGTGTGTGCATGTGTGTGTGTTTACTCGTGCTCACCTCCTTCAGTTGGGACACCTTGAGGGGCCGCAGGATGTCCATGGTGAGCTCCGTTAGCTTCTCCTTCACCTCCGCTGGCACGTCTGTCTCAGTGCCCTCCGCCTCCTTGGCCTGCGGAGAACCAGACACACCCACGTCAACACTGCTGCTTCTTCAGTTTGTATTTATAATAGTCTATATAAGTATTTGTGCCTGATTAACACATGTGAAAACAATGCTACTGTGTGTCCGCTTTACATCATTATTTCTGGAATGCACAATAAATGAGAAAAAGTAATGTTTGTTCTTTTTGCACATCAACATTGTTACTCCTTCAGTTTGTATTTATAATAGTCTATATAAGTATTTGTGCTTGATTAACACATGTGAAAACAATGCTACTGTGTGCCCGCTTTACATCATTATTTCTGGAATGCACAATAAATGAGAAAAAGCTATGTTTGTTCTTTTTGCACATCAACATTGTTACTCCTTCAGTTTGTATTTATAATAGTCTATATAAGTATTTGTGCCGGATTAACACATGTGAAAACAATGCTACTGTGTGTCCGCTTTACATCAATATTTTTGGAATGCACAATAAATGAGAAAAAGCTATGTTTGTTCTTTTTGCACATCAACATTGTTACTCCTTCAGTTTGTATTTATAAAAGGCAGTAAAGATTTGTTGCTAATAATATTTAAGACAACAATAAAAATATAGCACACACTGACACATATGTAAAACAGGTTTATATGTGTCATGTTGATATTGTTATTTCTGAAATGTACATCTAATTAAAAACAGTTATATTTGTTTGTTTTGCAGTGCTATTTCATCCAGGACTTGTTTAAATCTAATGCTCTCAATTAGTTGTAAAAAGAAAAATAGACGCAACACATTAGTTGCCTCAAGTGTAGCTTAAGCACTTACAACCCTGAGTATTCAAACATAATAACAAACAATATTAAAACAAAGGGAAAAGTATACACAAGCATGAAAATACAAAACAGTCAAGTGCAAATGAATGCCTCCCTCAAAGTCTAGAAGTAATTACTAAACAAACAGTATTTATAGATTCACAAGGGCAACACAGGTGTATAAACTTAACATTAAAAGGATTTGTCGTGGCAATGGTTCATTAAAGCATACATATGTTTGTTATATATGAGCTGATGTGTCAAACAAACAAACACTAAAACAAGAGACAGGCTCCCACAATGAGTTACAGGGAAACATACACAACACTGTTCTTTCTCTCCTTTACAATGTTGACTAGGTAAAGCAACCATTCAAGCAGTGATTCCATGATTGTTGCATCTCATATCTTAGGTGTCTGGCTCTTTGTGCTTCATTTTTATTAACAAGCTTTACTGACAGCAGTTGAAAGTAAAGCAATAAAATCAATAAACAGCAAAATTAAACAAAAACTTATCAAGCATCTCTCTGAGTGATGTTTAACACACAAACTTCAAAGGTGCATGCCTAAGCAAGCAGAGGTAAGTCTAGGGATGACCAATCATGACCACATGTGCACAGGACATGTCAAAATCATTGCCTCCAGGTGGGATACACAAACTTTCTTATTTGTATATGGAACAACTTTTTAAAGTACGGTAGTTACATTTGGGCATACTGTGCAACTTTTCAGCAAAGTTACCGTACAGTTGCATTTGCAGCACATAAAAAAGGTTGTATGAGCCCACCTCAGCAAGCATTCTACAATACCTCATTTTGGGTAAAATCACAAACACTATGGATGGCTGTGATCAAGACACATCCTCTGCACACTTAAGTTTTAACATACTTCTTTACAAAGTGGACAAGGTGTTTATTCAACCAATCATTGTACCTAAAGACAGTTTTTTTTTATATAAACATGACATGCTGACTACAAATTTTGGTGTTTTCTATATGAGAGTGGCCTGCTAGTTTTGGTTAAGGCACAAACATGCAATGCTTGGCTTCTGCAGCTAAGTCTTCCCTGCCAGGATCATCGGCTTACCAGCTCCACACTGAAGGCCAGCTGCTGGGGCTCTGGGAGGGCCTTAACCTCCTCGACAGTGAAGGTGTTCATGTGTGAGTACCAGCGAGTGACAGCCGGGTGTGTGTTGGGGGACGGAGGTGCTGTGAGCCGCCCAGCCAGCCTTGGGTCCTTCTGGCAGGGCTCATACCCACACAAGTAGCTGTACTCACTGAGGTGCTTCTCCAGGGCATCAAGATCTGGGCCTTTAGACTCTGCCTCAGGCTCCTGCTCACCCTTCTGTCTTGATGCCTGACCACAACACTTCAGTAAGGTCTTGCTTTAGCTACCAACTGATTTTTTCAGAGCTTTGAAAATCTGACTGGAAATGACTAATGCCGTTCTCCCATGGGCTTGACAGATAAGGTCATCAGTCATGTTAGTGTTTCAAGAGCAAGACACTTCTCCAAATGAGTCATGCCTAAACACTTGAATAACTAACCATCAGGATGAACCACTACATGCATGATGAGCAGGGCCAATTTAACTGGGTCATCTTTCCCATCTTGACTACACAATTAGCTGTTTTCTTGCTTCTGAAGGGCTACTCCCTCACCTCTTGCTTCATGTATGTAGTGAAATGGGTTCTGATGACTATTTCATGTTTATGAAAGTGCTTAATTTACACTTGGATTTCATATCAAATTACTGAATATTGATTACATGCAAACAAAGTGATCTTTTCATTTAAGGTAGCTAACATAAAACAGCTGTTAGCTTAAAACTAAAAAAAAAAATAATAATAATAATAATAATAATAATAATAATGATTCACATTAGTCCAACTCCACCCAGAGCCCAGCCAACAAACACTTAAAAGACAAACAAATTATGAACCAAATACTCACCTTTTTCTTTTCGCCCACCGTCTTGGAGATGACGTTCCCCATGCGGTTGAGGAGGTCCCCCTTGTGCCGCGCTGAAACACACACCATACACTCAGGGCCAAGAAGTTATTTCAGTGAAATATTAATAAGTTTGGTGGGGCTATTAATATTTACCAAGCAGTGAGTGGTCTTGTTCTTGGTCAATAAATAAATAAATAAATCCCTGTGTTGTAAGTGCACAAAGTACTTCTAAATTATTTACGCCTAAGAGATAGGGTGACTTTTGCAGTGACGGGCAGACTTCTGGCCAAATAATACCCTGGATATAAATTATGTATATCTCTGAAATATACTGCTCAAGCCCAAGGTGCCATTCAGGTTGCCAGTCAAACTTTCCCCCACTTACCACTGATGGGACTCAGGAGGCAGTGGTCTTACAGCCTACCCAGCCCCGTAAAACACCCAGTACTCATGAATTGGCCAGCCAGCAAGATTTAACGGTAAATGTTCAGAGAGTTGCCCATCTCAAAATTTGATACACTGGCTATTTATTTCGGGCCAAAATATTGTGCTTTTTCATTTGAAGATGTTTTTTATCTTCGGAAACTACTAAAAAGTGACATTGCGATTTCATCATCCGCCGCCGCCGCTGCAAAATAGCTCGCAGAGGGTTTAGGGTGGGGGAACATATTTAAAATATTCCAACCGAACTTTACGACCTAACAGCTAACGGGGGTGGGGCTTCGCCCCCCCTGGACCCCCTAACATGTATATGCAACTTATTTCTTCGAGGAGGTATTTCTCGCAACACTGGCTGCACTGCCACCGTGGCCGTTGTCATAGCAGTCAAACATGGCGCGAGTAAACAGTGGTAGCTGTAATTATTTTGTAAAACTAGAGTAGCACAACAGTAGTAGTAGAACACCGTAGAATTAATCTAACCTTACCAGGCGAGTGTGGGCCAAATTATTGAGTCGTACGCTATCCCTCCCACTCCCGGGGCCCACAACACTGCGGCCCGCAAAAAAACACTAATTTAAAAAAAATCAATAGCAGTGTTTCTATCAATTTGCGATGCATATATATGGGATTCAAAATGCATACAATAATGAGATCTAGCCCATGGTTAGGGTGAGAGGTACCACAGTGAGATGGGCAACTCTCTGAACATATACCGATTTAACGAAGAGGTAAATTACCATTTCCTTAAAACAGCTACAGACATCATGCCAGATCCAGATCCAGCCCCTTCACCTCCGTCTGCAGTGTTTGAGGGGGCGGGTCAGGCTACGGGCCCCATCCTTCCCCTGCCCCGCACAGCCCCAGCCCCGTGTACCTGCTCTCCATTTGGTGTCCCGGTCAATGACGGCGTCCACGGCCCCCACGTCCTTGTACCGCCGCCGCTGGGACTCCCGCACCTTGCCCGGGTCGCCGCCCTGGTCCTCGCGGAACAACACGATGTCCAGCATGGTGTGTGTCTGCCCTGCCTTGCGCCGCGCTGCTCCTTCTTCTTTTGACCTAAAACGCTTTGTATCGCTTCTTAGGTCCTCCTCCTCTCGGCCCTCTTTTCTTCTTATTCACACACTTTCCTTCTCGCCAGCTGTCAAGACCGCCACGCCGCCCGGCCTCGGCAATAAGTCCATGTGAGGGGCAGGCGATGAAGGACTTGACTCCCTTACATGTCACTACAACACCACACTCTGTCCACTAAGTAATACCAAAGATAGTGTTGTGATCCTCTTTTGTTACCGTTGGTCCTGGAGCCGCAGAGCTATGGGGTTTGTTTATGTGCAGGACGAGCCTAAAGTTTCGTCAGACTCCACATAAAGAAAAGTAGTAGTAATAGTTTATTGTTAGCTCTACAACAAGGGAGGAGGTCGGTACATGCCAGCCTCCCCCTAGACAATAAGAAAATAGAATGAGGGAACTGAGGAGTACATTGCTAAGGCACTAGATGAGAGTGAGATAGAGTAAATAGTCCTTAGAGTAGAAAACCTACGTTAGAAAAAAACAGGAAAAAATGCTTGACGTCTTATGATAAAATACATAAAAGCATGGAAAAAAATTACGCGTATAATCTACAATATCCTCCAGATGCTACGTAAATTTAGCAATAAAAAAAAAAAAAATCTCATAACTGAGTAAATGCAAACAAAATCAAATATGAATATGATTAATGGTTTGAAAAGTCTTATTGCTTGAATCTATGAAATATATGTCATCCACGTGGTCTTGTCTCTCTCGCGTCAGACGAGTGGCGTCGTGCGTGAAGAGTGGCCGTCTTTTTTTCGTTTTTTCAAGAAATGGCGTCGTGTTTTCAAGTAGTGGCGTCGTGCTTTAAAGAAGTGGTTAAAAAGTGTCGTCGTGTTTGTAAAAAGTGGTTCATCTCGCCTGATAAAGTGTCGTTCTTCGTGCTGAAAGAAGTGGTTAAAAAGTGTCGTCGTGTTTGTAAAAAGTGGTTCATCTCGCCTGATAAGTGTCGTTCTTCGTGCTGAAAAAAAGTGGTTAAAAAGTGTCGTCGTGTTTGTAAAAAGTGGTTCATCTCGCCTGATAAATTAAGTGTCGTTCTTCGTGCTGAAAAAAGTGGTTAAAAAGTGTCGTCGTGTTTGTAAAAAGTGGTTCATCTCGCCTGATAAAGTGTCGTTCTTCGTGCTGAAAAAAAGTGGTTAAAAAGTGTCGTTGTGTTTGTAAAAAGTGGTTCATCTTGCCTGATAAAGTGTCGTTCTTCGTTAAAAAGTGTCGTGGTGTCTGTAAAAAGTGGTTCATCTCGCCCGAAAAAGTGTCGTTCGTCGTGTCAGCAGGAGCAAGGTGACCCACATGGCCGCCAGCGTCGTCACACCGGTAAGAATTATGGAAGTGAGACTGAATATATAGGAGACACGACAGATACTGGCCGCCAGAATGGTTAGTGTAAGGTTGGGGGCATACGCTATAACTACACGTGGCCTCGGTGCTCATCTCCGCCTCATTTTTTAACTGTGGGTCATATTTTTAAACATTTCGGCGCCCAGGAGTTTTTGGCATTCCCAGGGGTAGTTTTATGACCCTGGTGGTACGTTGACCCTACTTCTGTACCATGAACCTAAAAGAGCACTCATTATAACCCGACTGATCCCCTGTTTGACCTTTAGAAATAGCTGATGTAGCGGTATGTAGCGGCAGAGAATCCATCACCCCGGGACACAGGGCCAGCGGGACATCCGGGTTGCCACAGTTTACCTTCCCCAGGTGTCCCTGTAGTGCAACTGACGTGCCTGATGGGCGAGCCTCCCATAACACAGTCTACGTGTGGGGTACCTCTTTGGCCGACTGGTTAAAGAGTGGCTCTTCCGTCTCGCTGGTCGCGGGTTTGATCCCCAGCACCGGCAAAACCTTTCTTTGTCTGGATTCACTTCTCGTGTGCTTCGTTACGCGCAGAGGTTGTGTGGGAATATAGTAAGGACTAAAATTCTGGCGTTACACTGGTGGCAGCGGTGGGATCCTCTCCTGTGATTCTTTTGTGTCACCCCGAGTGGGTAACAGGTAGAATGATGGCCCATGCTCTCCGAAGTTCATAGAAAATGGGAAAAAAATTGGGGGCAAATTTTTCCCAACACGTTGCTCGTTTTCGTTGGTGAAATCACCAACCAACAATGTTGTGCATCACACTGTACTGACCCTGAACTGTTGTGTTGACGCCGCGCTCCAACAACAACAAACACCACGCCAGCATCTCTCCAGCCACATTACCATGAATCGGAAGGATATTGAGGTTCTAGAAGATTGTGCTGCTGTATTGCACATAAAAATTAACCATGTGCTACGACTGCAGAAGCGCCAGAAGAGGCTGTGGGTGCGTCCATCTCAACAGTTTGTTTACCGCGCCAGGCACAGACTCCACCCAGCATACCATCACAGTCAGTTGAGTGTTATAAATAACTTTACACAGTGGACAAATAAATCACAAACACATACTTGCAAATGTACATCGGTTTTTGGAGTTTTACAGTTGACAATTTGAGTAAATATGTTCGATAACTGATTTTCAATTTACATTTACAGCTTATAGCACGAATGTCATTTGACCCCGATTTCTCCCAACCAACCAACCAACCGTTGTCCACCCTACCCGATCCGCCAAATCTTGTTGGTCGTTGGTCATTTTGCCCAACCGCCAACAAAAACGAGTAACTTGTTGGGAGAAAGTTGCCCTGTGTGATGCCGCCTTAAATTAACTGTGACCTTCCCTCTCTCCCTCACCCACGGCTCGGTAATTGCTTCCGAATCACCTCTGCATGGGAATAGAGGGCAGGGAGAGAGAAATAAAGAAAAAGGGGGTCTCTACGTAATAAGAGGGTTTTCGTAATGATTGTTCACAGGGATTGTAGGAGAGGAGAGGTATTTGTGGATATTATAGGGGAGAACTAGGGACCACTGCAAATTATCCTGCACTTCTTACTTCAAATTTTCACCCTACTCTTGACTTAGTATGTAGTGCTCAATCTATCACGTGCCTCTTATCATAAAAATAATAAATGTAAGAATCCTAAAGGGGGTGTCAAGGGAGCAAAGCTCCACCCCATAGAAGGTAAAGTTAGGTTCTGTCTGGTTAGTTTTAGATAATGGGGTCAAGGGGGGCCAAGACACGGTTAATCTAGCTAACAACTGCTTCTAATATGCCGAAAAAATAGCATGGAGGGTCAAAGGGGAACAAAGCCCCCTTTTGTAGGTTAGGCTAGGTTACAATTGTTAGGTGTAATGAATTTCATTAAGTGAGTATTAACTGGGTATTACATAAACTGCTCAGATCTGTATTTTTGCCAGTTTTTTATATTTATTTGTACATATGAAAAAAGAATAGAATGTAGAATTTAGTAAAATTTAGAGTTACAATTAACATGAGTCCAAGCAGAGAAGGCAGAGTCGGTGCGAAGAGAGTGAAGTCAAACTATTAGTGTTGTCAGTATGTAAAGGAATCGGAAACAAGACCATGCTTAGGAGAATCTAGAAAACCAGTAAAACCTAGATAAAGATAATGATAAGTGACTAATGGCAGATCGTGGTGTGTGTGTGTGTGTGTGTGCATGTGGGGTTAAGCATTTTTTAGCTGTTTTTTTGTCACTGTGGAAAATCATTCTATATATTGAATATCAGCAGTTAACCTAAGACCATTTATCCTTTTTTTTGTATCTTGGAGAACCACAGAAAGATTCAAGTACATTTCAGCATGATCACATATGAGTTTTTATTATTAGCAAAAACAGAGCATATTTGTTTAAGAGAAAAAAACCCATGTTAGTAATGGTGCTCCTAAAACAAAGGTAAGAGGAAAAGGGTACTTTGATCTGTATTAATTTATTCCTTGCTGTGATGGCCCGTGTTTGATATTCAGTATTCTTTTTGCAGCGGTAGGCAATGCAGAGAAGGATGATTATCAAGTACTGTCCTTAATCCATTCCTCTTTCTGATGCAGGCAGCGGCAGGAAGTGTGTGTGTGGGCAGCGGTGGGTCGGGGGTCACATGGAGACTGCTGCAAGTAAGCCGTCGGGGCCTTACTCTAACACAGGGTAGGGCACGATGGGCTGAACCCCCACTGTGCTCTTAATGGGACCCTCTACCCACCACCACCACCACCACCAAGTCTTCACCATCACCACCACAAGGTAACTGACACTTTATTCATTTTCTGTGTTTTTGTTCCTTGTCAATAATAAATGATAATTGTTAACTTAAAATGTTATGTGGCAGCTCCAGCGTTGATGTTTTTTTCTTTTTTGTTTTGAGGCTTGGTGGGTCTTCTTTGGTGTTAAAGGGGTTGATGAATGTTGTGCTAGATAAATAATCAGTAACTTCAGGCTAAAGGGTCCGGATAGAATTTTTGGGATTCAAGTCACCCGTAAGCCCCCATTTGGTGCTGCCACTGCCCTAAGCCTGTTGTTTAGTTAATTAGTATACCAAAAGAGAGGTTCATTCAGCCGTGCGATGCTGGGCTTATATCTATCTAACATTTTTTTCCTGAACATTTAACATATCAGCCATACATGAGATATCTGTGCTGTATTAATATTTGACAAGGTACTTCTCTGAATGCTCTCAGCCAAGTGTTGCTCAAGATGTCATAAGTTTTCTTACTATTCATGGCAAACAGATATTCTACTTATGCTGTTACCTTTGTGTTTAGTGTAATTTGTGAGGCACTTTGATCTTGTGGTGGATGTGAACACCATAAAATGGTGCCTGTAAATATTAAGTTGCCAATCCCAGCATCAACAGGTTTTCAAATAAAAAACTGCCAGACATTAGTGATAGTCATGTAACTTTTGTGTGTTCACAAACATACATGCAATATACTTTTATGCATCATAAGTAAACTAACAATGTTCAGAAGTTTGCTCATTCCAGAGATAGTAACTTCAATAGACACCTATTTTCTCAAATCACATTTACCAATTAGAAATATATATATATATATATATATATATATATATATATATATATATATATATATATATATATATATATATATATGTATATATATATATATATATATATATATATATATATATATATATATATATATATATATATATATATATATATATATATATATATATATATATATATATATATATATATATATATATATATATATATATATATATATATTACACTCCAAACTGAAAATACATCAATTTAGTAATTGCCCACCACAGGGGCTGTTACCATACACTTCACTGAGCTCTTCCTGCCATCTGGTGGCCGTGGTGGAACTACCAAAATAAATATGCATGCGGCGAACATCCAAATAATTTTTCTTACTAGTTTTTGCTATTATTTAGAAATCACATATTCTTCTCATAGCTACGGTACAGAGACACTTGACTTACTAGTAGTATTTAAGAAACGGGAAAATGCAAGCTATAAGAAATTCAAATATATTTTTTCCCACATAAATTAACAATCGTCACATCATGCTCTATGTTGTTCCTTTAAAGCTTATATAGTGAATGTAATGGCAACACCACAATTCTCCTTTCTTACTTATGTTTAATTCTCTTCTTGCCTTCAGCTTTTCCTCACTTTTCCTTCTCCCTCATTCTGCTCTTCCACTCTCTATGTCTCATTTTCTTCCTCTTCACACTTTGCGCCTCAGTTCCCTCCTCCTCCTCTGCGCTTTACACTCTCTTATCTGTCTGTGCTTCCCTTCCTCCTTCACTCCCTTCTCCCTCTCCCGCTTCTTCTTCTCATTATCTCACAGTTGTTCTTTTGTTCTTGCTGGTTGTTAGGTAAGGGAGGGAGGGCGGAAAGGAGTTTGGGAGAATGTAATATTATCTACAAAACTATTAACATGAGAGAGAGAGAGAGAGAGAGAGAGAGAGAGAGAGAAACTGTGTGAAGTGCGGGTCGGTCACTGCATGAGCACCGCCACCCAGAAAATGAGGTTGAAGAGCACCACGATCAGCGGCAGCACGAGCAGCCTGTACGTACGCAGCAGCCGCGGCGCCGCGGGCTCTGGCGGGGCGGGCTGGGGCTCCGCGGGCAGGAAGAGCTCCACCTTCGTGGTGGCGGCGGCGACGGCGGACTTTGCGGGGCGGACACAGATGTGTACCACGATGTTGGCGAAGAGCAGGAAGATGATGAAGAAGAACCACACGTCGATGAGCTTGATGGAGGCCGTGGCGGGCAGCGAGCGGGACATGTTGGAGAAGAGTGTGTAGAGGACGAGGAGCGTCGTGAGGGACATGATGCAGCGCACGTTCATCTCCTTGATGCCCACGAAGAGTGTGGCCCAGCTCACCAGCAGCAGCAGCCCCGACGGCAGGAAGGTGGAGAGCATGATGACGCCCTGCCGGCGGTGCAGCTCGAAGTCCACCCTGAGGCTGCTCTGACCGGCCTCGGCGCGGCCCACGTGCTGCACCGTGTATATGGCCAGCGTGTACGGCCCCGTGTACCGCACCTCCGCCGAGGCCCCGAACACCACCGACGCGCCGCCGCCAGACTCGGGCGACAGCTGCACCTCCACGGCGCACCGCTGCCGGTCAAAGGGGTACCAGTACAGCTCTAGGTAGCAGGCCACCCGCGCCAGGAACCGTTGTGTCAGGGACAGCCGCACGCCGCTGCCCTCGTACACCCCGTCTAGGGAAGAGACAGTGGTGATGACCAAGCAAGGTGTTACGCCCCGCCGCCCGGTGCTGCCCGTCATGCACACACTCACCTGTGTCAAGGTCGTTGAAGGTGGGCTGCGTCGGAGGCTCCATGGCCCTGACCTGCAGGCGGCTGCTCAGTACATCCATCTTGCCACCGTCCAGGTTGGCGACGCGCAGCAGCGGCTGCCACAGCTGAGCGGCGTCCTCCTTGCTCAACATCGTGGCCTCCCCGCCGTCCGTCCCCAGGTGCCGGAAGCTTAGGCGCGAGTCAACCCAGGTGAGCGTCAGGTGGAACTCGAGGGTGATGGCCATGTTCAGGTCGTCCACGGCGGCCACCCGCGTGAGAGTCATGGCGGATTCCAGTTCTAGGGCAGCTCCCTCAGGGGACCCTGGCGGCGGCGGCGGCGGCACCTGGCGCAGCAGCGCGTCGCTGCTCTTCTCCACCACGAAGCAGTCCATCTCGTCGCTGCGGTCGGGACAGTCGTGGTGGAAGTTGCAGCGCATGTGGGCCGCGAGGCACTCACCGGTGGAGCAGATGAACTCTCGGGCGCCGCAGTGGGAGAGGCTGATGTCCAGTGTGTGGTCCACGGGGTGGCCACACAGCTCCGTGGCCACCTGCCAGGGCCGCCGCCCCAGCGGGTAGTCGCTGCCCACCCTGAGGCTCCGCAGCAGCGTGGTGTTGGTGCCGGGGTCATCCAGCTGCCACCTGCCCGGGCCGTTCTGCCAGGCTAGTCGCAGCCCAAAGTAGCTCCACAGCACCGGCCGTCCACTCGGCGACGCCTCCACCCGGAACCTGGCCTCCAGCTCCTTGTCGAAACACAGCCCACGGAGGCGCAGGAAGCTGGAACGCTCGAAGCTGCAGGCGGCGCAGCGCTTGGCGTTGCAGTAGTCCATCTCCCAGACGCCGTCGATGCGCATCTCGACGCATCCGTACACCGTGTTGTTCAGGTTGGCGTCCGCCTGGAAGTTCTGGTACCGGAGCGGCTCCTCGGCCAGCCCAGTCCAGCGGCCCGGTACCGCGGCCTTTACACCCAACCACAGCTTCCACGGAGCCGTAGGCGTGCACACCGCACTGAAGGGATGCAGCTGGTGCCTGATGCGCGTGTTCTCGTCGGTAGAGGTGGGCAGCGCCAGGCTGCCGCCCAACAGTTCACACAGGACTTGCGACGCCTTCTGAGTCCGCTCCTCTGGCAGAATGACGAAGACGTGCTGCTGTCTGCAGGCAAACACAAGTGTAAGGTTTGGGTGAGGGACGCCACCCAGGGGAACAAATTCACGTCATGATGATTGGCGCCTCACCTGCAGAGGCTGGCGGCGGGCAGCCAGCTCTCTTGGGCTCCGAAGATCTCCATCTGCGTGGCGTCGCTGGAGAAAAGCACGTCCCGGACAGGCGCCGGCCCGCACGACGCCAGGCCACGCACGGCGGAGACCTCCAGCAGGCGGCGCCACATGTACAGCTGCGTGATGTCCCCGCGCAGCACCTGCCGCACACACACACACAAGGAGGATTACATCGCTGCACGTAACCTTCCCCCACCTTCTAGCCCATCACCCGGCACACAAGACTCAAAGAGGAATTTGTTTCTCTTGCCAGTGTGCACTCACCTGCGTCGCGTCGAAGCCGCCGCCCACCTCGTCCTGCTCTTGGCCCAGCAGCAACGACCCGTTTAAGTAGAAGGGCCAGCTGCTCTGCGGCGCCCCGCTGTGCAGCTCCTGCCGACAAACACACCCATGACTTCCTCTCGTTGATGATGATGATTATGAAGTTAATGGTTCTCATTGAGTGCAACGAGGCCGTGCCAAGCGAGTGCAGGCGGGCGCTCACCTCGCCCTGCCAGTAGGCGGTGTAGCTGCGGGGGCTGAGGACGTGGCAAGCGTGGTACCACTGCTCGGGGGTCACCACGCCCGGCAGCGGCTCCTGCCACACGGTTCCGAACGCCCACAGGAACATCATATTCTCCCGGTGACCTGGGCGAGAGAACCACCTGATGAGCCTCGCCAAGCACCTGTCCACTTGCAACCGCCCCCCCCCCAACACACACACACCGTTACTCCCCCACACCAGAGCCATAAGGTATCGTCTGGATCTTCAAGTAGTACCTATAACCAAACCATTTCAAATAGCCCGTTTGGGCGTTCGATTCCGCGGGTCCTTTCCATCCCTCTGCTCTGCCACACAGTCCCAATATCCATTTTTCCCTCTCATATGTTACCTATAGCTAACGAATGAGAGGAAGGGATATGTGTTGGGACTGTGTGGGATAGCAGAGGGAAGGAAAGGACCTGCGGAATCGAACGCCAAAACGGACTGTTTGAAATGGTTTGACTATAGAGCGCGCGCACACACACACACACACACACACACACACACGCAGTCACACACACACACAAACATTGCATCAGCACCAATTTGACTTTCACGCGTGTTACCAATATGGCTCCTGTGTTGAAGTGACCAAACTCTCCTACTCTGTGATTCTCTTCCCACCACTGCAGTGTATGTTACCTCATCGTGCGGTAACTCTGAGAACTGTAAAGAGATGACGCACTATGCATGATACATAACGTCTCACACAGTGTTTTTATGTAATCTCAAAGTGCCGGGGAACTTGCCTCGTTGTGATGGTAAATGAATCAATGCGGGATACATATTGAAGGGCTCTGAGTGGGATCGCGCGTTTCTGAGGGTTTTTGTGTCCTCAAGGCAGCTCGAATCTCTGAACATCCTTACCTTCGCATGTGTCTCGCCTCGGCATGAGTTATGATTTAATGGCTTACCCCTTTGTTTGTGTCTTATCTATTATTAAAACTCTCTCTCTCTCTCTCTCTCTCTCTCTCTCTCTCTCTCTCTCTCTCTCTCTCTCTCTCTCACACACACACACACACACACACACATATATGGAAACCTGTAAAACTCTGCGGAATTTGGTATTATGTTTCACTAAGTATACGGCCTTCCTACTAGATTCTCTCTCTCTCTCTCTCTCTCTCTCTCTCTCTCTCTCTCTCTCTCTCTCTCTCTCTCTCTCTCTCTCTCTCTCTCTCTCTCTCTCTCTCTCTCTCTCTCTCTCTCTCTCTCTCTCTCTCTCGCTTTCGCTCGCTCTCTCTCTCTCTCTCTCTCTCTCTCTCTCTCTCTCTCTCTCTCTCTCTCTCTCTCTCTCTCTCTCTCTCTCTCTCTCTCTCTCTCTCTCTCTCTCTCTCTCTCTCTCTCTCTCTCTCTCTCTCTCTCTCTCTCTCTCTCTCTCTCTCTCTCTCTCTCTCTTCTTCACCTACGCTGATGATATCTATCCCGTCGGGCAGGGCGGTGTAGGAGAAGTGGATGTTGTACTCGACATACATCGCAAACCTGAAAGTAAGAACAGAGGGAGGTTAGTGGAGTGGAAGTTAGAGAAGGATCTATCATGCCTGCCCCCCTTACCCTAACCCAAAACCCCATGACCCTTGCCATTCTTCCCCTAATCCTTCCATTCCTCCCCCCCCCCACCCTCTTTATTTCAAAATTAACACCCACCCCCCCCCCTCCGCCCCCCCCCCCCCCCCCACACACACACATACCTGAGCCAAAACGGTTATTCAGCAGCGGCGGTAGTGCTGTTCAAAAATTTACCTAGAGTGTGCAGGACAGGGTTGAAAAAAAAAATCATGATTTTTTTTCTAAAAAAAAAAAAAATCCATTTATTTCATCTATATCGGAATTTTTTTTTATTTAAATCGTTTTTTTTTTCAATTAAATTATTTTTCTTCATTAATCCTTGTTTGTTTCCACTGATTATTTGCTTCAGTTCTATGAGGCCATTTTCTTGTATTTAACTTGGCCATGTTAAATGAAACCATAGTTTATTATACATAACCCAAGATGAGTTTTTCACATAAAAATCACAAGTAGGACTAATAGTTTATTTTTTTATGCTTCTGAATATTTTCTCTTGTAAGAGATGGCAATGAGTCATTGGTGCCTGACTTGCTACAGGACCACTACAGGATCACTACAGGACAAGTAGACTTGACACTTTTCCTCTACAACTGGTTCACATGTTCTTCCTTCTTCCCTATATATATATATATATATATATATATATATATATATATATATATATATATATATATATATATATATATATATATATATATATATATATATATATATATATATATAGATATTTTACTCTTGATATTACACAAATCATTTTAAATACAAAATATTTAATTTTGATCTAAATCATGATATTTTTCTTCTCAGATTTAAATCGATTTAAATCACTTGATTTAAATCATTTGATTTAAATCAAACCAACCCTGGTGCAGGAAAACCTCACCTGTGTTTATCACCCTCTTCATCGCCTCCCTCAGACCCAACCACACCTGCACCTGCTCGCCTCACACCTGCCCTTCCCTAACACACCTGACCCAGTAACAAACGGTGATGGCGTCAGTGGGGGCGGTGTCCTTAGAGAAGTTAAACCGCATGAAAACCTCCTCCGTTGTTTTCTTCGTGGTGTCCCTTTGGAAGCTGAAGACTCTCACTCGCCGCTCGCCCTCCTCTCCCTCCTCCTTTCCCTTTCCTTCGCCGCCATTCCCCTCCTCCGCCAGGCCGTCAGCTGCAGTGATAAAAGAGTGATTAGTGATGGGAAGGGCGTGGGGTCTAGTAATTAGTGGTGTCTCTTAATTCTTCCTCTTCTTCTCTTCCTCCTCCTCCTCCTCCTTCCTATCCAAAAGGTGTGTGGTTTAGTAAATTAGTGGTGTGTCTTTCTCCACTTTATTCTTCCTTCTTTTCTTCCTCTTTCTAATTTACCGTTTAATTTTCTTTCTTCTTTTCATTTTCTCATATCTTCTTCCTTTTCCTTTCCCTGTTTTTGTTTATCCCCTTTTTCGTGTCTTTTCTTCGTATTATTCCTTTCTTTTCCCCTTCCTTTTCGTGCTTCTTTTCCTTCTTCTTATTCCTATCTGTCTCCTGTCGCCTCACATTCCCCTTCTTCCCTTAGCTTCCCCTTCCTTCCCCCCATCCCTTTGTCTAAAAATCTCAGGTCATCAGCAATCTATCCTTCCCCTCCCATCTCTTCCCATCCGCCCCTTCTTCGTCCCCTTCTATATCCCATTCTTTCTTTCCCTTCTCTATCTTAAAGTCTCACCATATTTCCTTCTTTTTCCTTCATTTTCTTTGTTTTGTTTCACTTCCATTTCTTTGCCCATCCGTCCCTTCACCGTCCTTTCCTTCCCTTCCTTGTTATCTTTCCCTTCACCGTCCTTTCCTTCCCTTCCTTACCCATCTTTCCCTTCACCGTCCTTTCCTTCCCTTCCTTGTTATCTTTCCCTTCACCGTCCTTTCCTTCCCTTCCTTACCCATCCTTCCCTTCACATTTCTTCCTCTCCTTCCTGACCCATTTTTCCCTTCACCGTCCTTCCCTCCCTTCCCTCCCCTTCCTTACTTGTCCTTCCTTTCACCGTCCATCCATTCTTTCTTTACCCATCATTCCCTTCCTTACCCATCCTTCCCTTCACAGTCCATCCCTTCCTTCCTGACCCATCTTTCCCTTCACTGTCCTCCCTTTCCTTCCTTACGTAAAAAAATAAATGTGATGTATAATTCAACTCATCGTTCAGCAGAAAGAAATATTTACCTGCGGGCGAAAAACCAGGTAGCTATTGACACCTGTGAGGTTAATCCCATCCTGCAGTAAGTAGAACCTGCCACTACCTGTGCTAAGGCTGGGTAAGATATGGACAGGTGTGAGACTCGGGCAGGTGTTGGGGACGATTAAATATGCATTGCTGACGTGTGTGTGTGAGAAGGGGGGGAGGTTGTGTGTGTGTGTGTGTGTGTGTGTGTGTGTGTGTGTGTGTGTGTGTGTGTGTGTGTGTGTGTTGGGGGGGAAGTATTTGATCCGACACAAAAATAGACATACACATACATATATACATGAAAACCCACTCACTCACGGACAGTAAGAGATTGTGGAGGAGGAGGAGGAGGAGGAGGAGGAAAAGACATAACAATCCCATTTTCTTTGCACTCTCTGCCCACTTCTCTTCTACCTCCCTCCTTCCCTCCTTCCTTCCTTTCTCTCTCTCCCTGTCTCTATTCTCTCCTTCAACCTTTGCTCTCACTTTCCTCCTTTCTTTACACTACTCTCTCCACCCCTCCAGCAGCCTTCTCAATAGTGGAGGAAGGAGAGAAAGTGGAAGAAAACAAAGAAAAATGAAAAGGAAAAGGGGAAGATATATAGGAGGAAGGAAAAGTGGAAATAGGAGCGATTTTATCTCTCCACTTTTCATTGATTTATTCTTTCTCATTCCACCCTAATTCCACTTTCATTCGGATCCACTTAGATACCTCACTCCACTCTCCTCTCATTCCACTTTCATACTACTTTATCCACTATTAGCCAGGTAGAAATATAACCCTTTTTTTTCTCTCTCTCTGTTCCACTTCTCACGGATTCGTTTTCACATTCCACATTCTTCCACATCTTTCCTTTATTTCATTTTAGTCTTTCTTGCACTTAATTCTATCTTGCATTTATTATCAGGGTTCTTATTCTCCTCCTTTCTTTCTTCTTTCTCTTATTCGTTTTCGTTCTCCTTCTCTTCCTCCTCCTCCTTCTTCTCTTTCTCCTTCTTCTCCTGCTTCTTCTTCCCTTTCACTTCTCCTCCTTCACTTCTGCACTTTTTCTTTTTCACTTCTCCTCCTCCTCTTCCTCCTCCTTCTCCTCCTCCCCCTCCTCTTCCTCCTCCTCCTCCTCCTCCTCCTCCTCTTCTTTCCCTTCACTTTGTCAATACTGCGGTGTAGAATTTGACTTCTCGCAATAATTGGCACAAGTAAATCTATCTTTTCCTCTCCCTCCTCCTCCTTCTCCTCCTCCTCCTCCTCCTCCTTCTCCTCTTCCTTTTCTTCTTTTTTTCCTTCCTGTTGTGGTTACTCCTTTTCACTCTCTCTTTCTATCCCTTTCCCTCGTCGTCCTCTCCTTCCATTTTTTATATATTTTACAGAAGATAATATATGAAGTTACTTACCTTTCTTCATCTTGTTTTCCCTCCTGTCTCTTGCACCCCTTCTCTTTCCTCCCTTTTCCTCGTCGTATCTTCTTCCCTTCTTATTTTCCTTCTCCTTATTTCTCCTACCATTTCATTCACCCCTTCTATTCATTTCCTCCTTACCCAATACCCATCCTTCCCACTTTCCTTCACGCTTTCTTTTCTTCCCCTTCTTTCCTTCCCCTCCTTCCCCCTCCCGACTCTTCCACCCCTTTAATTTCCTCCCCTCCTTCCCTTTCGTTCCTACTTTCCTTCACTCTTACTTTCCTACCCCTCTCCTCGCCCTCCTTCCTTTCCTCCTTCACATCAGAAAGTATACAATATTAAAATCTATGGGAGGTACATATTGAACAGGTGAAGCTAATGGGCAGGTAAATTCAGTGGTGGTGTTTGTGTTAGAGTAAATATGGATTATACCTTGAGAGAGAGAGAGAGAGAGAGAGAGAGAGAGAGAGAGAGGAAATCAAGTTGGAAGGCCGTATACTTAGTGAAACATGATACCAAAGTCCGCAGAGTTTTACCGGTTAAATTAGTGGGAAGGCCGTATACCTAGTGAAGCATGATACCAAAGTCCGTAGAGTTTTACAGGTTCTCATAAACGAGAGAGAGAGAGAGAGAGAGAGAGAGAGAGAGAGAGAGAGAGAGAGAGAGAGAGAGAGAGAGAGAGTCCATAGGAAGGGGCTCAGTCTTTGAAGGTACTACACTGAGCTCTCGTGTGATGTCACTAAGACCCACACAAGATACGGTTAAAGGGAACGCTAGACGCCTCTTGACAACCTTCCAGCGTCCTAACACCGCTCTCTAAATACCTCGTCTGGTGTCTTGCGTCCCTTCGGCAGATTATGTGTTACCTGTTGCTCCTACGCTCTCTCCTGTCTCTCTATCCCTCTCTCTTACCCTCTCCCTTCTCCCTCTCTCTCCTTCTCTTCTCTCTTCCTTGTTTGTTTATTACCTCCTCCTTCACCTCCTACTTCTTATTCTCCTCTTTTTTTTGCACTTCTTCCTCTTTCTTCTCCTTCTCTTCCTCCTGTTCTTCTTCTTTCTTCTCCTCCTCCTCCTCTTTACATGTGTTATCATCCTCTCCCTTACCTTTTTCTCTTTTCTTTCTCCTTCTCTTCGTCTTCCTCCTCCTCCTCCTCCTCCTCCTTCTCCTTTCATACGTTTCCTCCTTCTTCCTCTCCCTGTTTTGTTTATTACCTTCTCCTCCTTCCATGTGTTCTCTCCCTTTCTCCCTCCCTTTTTTTTTTTACCTCCTCGCATGTCTCCCCTACTCCTTCCCCCTGTCTCTCTTTTCATTGCTTATCTCCTCCTCCTCCTCCTCCTCCTCCTCGTGGGTTCTCTATCTCTTCCACGTTCTCCTTCACAATAATTCTCCATTTTTCTTTATTTCTCTCCTCTTACATGTTTTCCTTTGCACTGATTCGTCGTTTGCTTCCTTCCTCACGTTTCTCCTTTATGGCCTTATTTCCTTCTTTACTGCATGTTGTTCTTTGGAGGAGGAGGAGGAGGAGGAGGAGGATTGAGTATTAGAATGTATTACCTCCTCTCCCTCTCTCCGCTTTGCCTTTCCTTCTCTCTCCTTCCTTCACCTCCTTTCCTTCCCTTCTTCCTTTCTCTCAACCCTCTTCCCTACCTTCCTATTTCCTCTCCCTTCGTTCCCTTCTTTTTTCCTGCCTTTCATTCTTCCCACTTCCTTCTCCTCTTCCTCACTTTCATTTTCTTCTTCCTTATTCTATTCTCTACTTTCTTTACCTTCTGTTTCCTCCTTCCTCTCAACTCTATTCCTTGCTTTCTGACCACCCCTCTTTCCCTTCTCTTCCTTTTGCCTGCTTTTCATTTTCCCTCCTTCCTTCTCTTTCCCACACCTTCCTTTTCTTCTGCCTTCTTGTTTTCTTTATTTTCTTTACCTGTACCTTTATTTTCTTTATCCTCTGTTTCCCCCTTCGTCTTAACTCTCTTCCCTTCTTCGCTATGACCTTTCTTTCCCTTCCTCCTTCCTTCCCTTTCGCCTCCCTGATTTCTTTGTTTCCTCCTCACCTTTTTTCTTTTCCTATTTTGTTTTCTTTGCTTATTTTTGTTTATGCGGCCCAGCTTTATTAACATGACTGCTCTTAATTGCCTTTCTTGTTTATTGCCGTGTGCTTATTTTTACTTTCTTCTCTCTATCTCTTTTCTCTTTTATTTTTACCGTCTTCTGTACCTTCCCATTATCCGCCAACTCTCTCCTCGTCTTTATCTTCCCCTTACCTTCCAACCTTAATTTTAACCTCTTCCTTACCTCTCTACCTTCTACTTACCTCTTCGTTACCTTTCAGCTCTCACCTTTTCCTTTTCATACCTTTCAACTTTCCCCTATTACCCTATTTACACCCTTACCTTACCTTACCCCACCTTTCTACCCTCACGTATACCTCCGTCACCTTACCTTCCCTTTCAACCATCACCTTTACCTTCCCACACCTTTCTACTTTACCCCATTACCTTTAAACCTTACCTTACCCTACCTTCCTACCCTCACCTATAGCCTCCCTCACCTTTAAATCATCACCTTTACCTTCCCATACCTTTAACCTCTCACCTTACCTTACCCCACCTTCCTACCCTCATTTTTACCTCCCTATTACCTCGCACAAGCTCGCCAGGTGGGAAGGTGGTGGTGGTGGTGGTGGTGGGATGATGAGCACCTGTATACCCTCACAAGCATCTGCGTGTACCTGTGGCGGCCTTTCAGGTGTTCCAAGTGAGCCGTTTGGCGTACCCTGAGCGGTGCCTTGCGTGTGGTGTGCTACGTGTTTTGTGGCTGGCAGGTTTTGGCTTGGGCGGTAATGGTAATGGGTGGTAATGGTTGTGGTTATTGGATTGATGTAATGGGAATGATAAGGGTGGTGATAAGAAGGGCAATGGATGTGTTGTTTTTTAGGGGTTATATCTGTTGTTAGTGTATGGGGCTTCTTGTTGTTATTGTTATCACTGTTGTTACTGCTATAATTGTTACTGTTATCGTTATTTTTTCTCTTTGATGCTTATTTCACTCTTTCATCGGTTGCTATCCTTCGTTGGTATTGATTATATGTTATTGGCGAATCAAGAACAGGTAAAATCGTGGTACCCAAGTGTTGACGCACTGTCCACTGAGTTTCGCATGGAAAGAGGCTAATGTTCAAATATGTCACTACATATACACTCTCCATAATTTATTAGATATGAATTTGTCAGCTGTGCACACTGATAACAAGTTTTTAATTCGCGGACGAAAATATCTCTATATTTCGTTCAAATTAGGTCAAGGACGGCTAAAGCTGTTTACAACGCTATTATGCATTTCCATAAATGTTGTATTCAATCCTGCAACGTCCTTTTTTTGGAAAATACGAAGAAAACATTGATAACGTGCACAGATATTTTCATATGGTCTAAAAATATATAAAGATACCACCATTTAACTCTCGCTTGATAGTGTTATGCAATAACGTCATCGACCATGCCAGCCGGCGCATTTAGGAAACTATAGTGTGTTCACGGAGCCTGTTCATCTGGCGCCTAGGCAGCGTTTGTTACGGCTCCTGTGATTGGCTGCACCCCTCCCTCACTCACATGCCATTATGTCCGCCGTGACGCAACACACTTGTATTTTCTTCGTCATAGCTCGTCTCTTATTCACGACAGACCACTTTAGTTGGTACCGTTGGACTCGGCAGTAATTGCGCAACTCAGTTATGTTTATCTAAACTCGATAAAATAAAACATAAAGGAAATGTGGTGAGTTGAAGTCATAAGACAGCTCCGAAATGTTTATAACACGGTTTACTTATCATCACTTTTCTCAGCAGTCTTTGAACCAGGGTTGAAATAAATAATTTCATCTCATAGAGCAAAGTCTCCTGAACGCTATGGTGCGATCAGATTATAGATAAAACGTGACATGAGCATAACACAGAACGGTTTCTAAGGATGTGTACAGCAACGACGCATGACTGTCCGCTGCCTGGCCGCCGGTCGGACGCCGCTTGTGGTGAATTAGGCTATTTTTCGTCTCCTTATTTCTTTCTCTGCATTCATCGTCAACAAACGAAAACCGTTATTCATTATCCCAACTACAATGAAAAAAAATACTGATGACTGCCCGAAATACACACACACACACAGTATATATATATATATATATATATATATATATATATATATATATATATATATATATATATATATATATATATATATATATATATATATATATATATATATATATATATATATATATATATATATATATATATATAGAAGTGCTTTTCTTATTCCAATTTACAACTAAGTAATTTATTCTTCGTTCCATATATTTTCTTGTCATTTCTTTTTATTAACATCTATGCTCGTCTTTTTGGTGCTTTTCCAGGTATTTCTTTTTATTAACTTGTATGCTTGTTTTTTTTGTTCTTTTCTTATTCCAATCTAAAACTAACTAATCTATTCTGCGTTCCTTATTTTTCTATTTACTTCTTTTCAGTAACTTCTATGCTTGTCTTTTTGGTGCTGTTCTTATTCCAATATATAACTAACTAATCTACTTTTCTTTCCTTATATTTTCTAGTTATTTCTTTTCATTAACTTGTATGCTTGTCTTTTTGGTACTTTTCTTATTCCAATCTATAACTAACTAATCTATCCTTTGTTCCTTTTATTTTCTAGTTATTTCTTTCATTAACTTGTATGCTTGTCTTTTTGGTGCTTTTCTTATTCCAATTTATAACTAACTAATCTATTCTTCTTTCCATATAGTTTTTATTTACTTCTTTTCATTAACTTCTATGCTCGTCTTTTCAGTACTTTCCTTATTCCAATCTATAACTAACTAATCTATTCTGCGTTCCTTATTTTTCTATTTACTTCTTTTCAGTAACTTCTATGCTTGTCTTTTTGGTGCTGTTCTTATTCCAATATATAACTAACTAATTTATTTTTCTTTCCTTATATTTTCTAGTTATTTCTTTTCATTAACTTGTATGCTTGTCTTTTTGTTACTTTTCTTATTCCAATCTATAACTAACTAATCTATCCTTCGTTCCTTTTATTTTCTAGTTATTTTTTTTTATTAACTAGTATGCCCGTCTTTTTGGTGCTATTCTTATTCCAATCTATAACTAACTAATCTATTCTTCGTTCCTTATTTTCGAGGTATTTTTTTTATTAACTTCTATGCCTGTCTTTTTTTTGTGCTTCTCGCATTCCAGTCTATAACTAACTAATCTATTTTTCTTTCCTTATATTTTTCTTGTTATTTCTTTTTATTGACTTCTACGCTCGTCTTTTTGGTTCTTCTCTTATTCCAATCTGTAACTAACTAATCTATTCTTTCCTTATTTTTCCAGATATTTCTTTTTATTAATTCGTATGCTCGTCTTTTGGGTACTTCTCTTATTCCAATCTATAACTAAGTAATCTATTTCTCGTTCCTTATAATTATTTTCTATCTATTTCTTTTTGTTAACTTCTATGCTTGTCTTTTTTTGTCCTTTTCTTATTCCAACTTATAACTAACTTATCTATTCTTCTTTCCATATTTTTCTATTTACTTCTTTTCATTAACTTCTATGCTCTTCTTTTTAGTACTTTTCTGATTCCAATTTATAACTAACTAATCTATCTTTTTTTCCTTATATTTTGTAGTTATTTCTTTTAAATAACTTCTATAACTAACTAATCTATTCCTCGTCCCACATTTTTCTTCATATTTATTTTTATTAACTTCTATGCTCGTCTTTTTGGTACTTTTCTTATTCCAATCTATAACTAACTAATTATTCTGCGTTCCTTATTTTTTTCTTATTTCTTTTTATTAACTTTTATGCCTGTCATTTTTAGTGCTTTTCTTATTCCAATTTATAACTAACTAATCTATTCTTCTTTCCTTATTTTTCCAGGTATTTCTTTTTATTAAGTTCTATGCGCGTCTTTTTTGGTACTTTTCTTATTCCAATCTATAATTAACTAATCTATTTTTCTTTCCTTTTAATTTTCTAGTTATTTCTTTTTATTAACTTGTATGCTTGTCTTTTTTTGGTTCTTTTCTTATTCCAATCTATAACTAACTAATCTATTCTTTCATTATTTTCCCAGGTATTTCTTTTCATTAACTTCGATGCTCGTCTTTTTGGGTTCTTTTCTTATTCCAGTTTATAACTAACTCATCTATTCCTCCTTCTTTATTTTCTAGTTATTTCTTTTCATTAACTTCTATGCCTGTCTTTTTGGTACTTTCTTATTTCAATTTATAACTAATCTATTTTTCTTTCTCTATATTTTCTAGTTATTTCTTTTCATTAACTTCTATGCTTGTCTTTATTAGTGCTTTTCTTATATCAATTTATAAGTAACTAATCTATTTTTCGTTCCATATTTTCGAGGTATTTCTTTTATTAACTTCTTTCCCTCTCTTTTTTAGTGCTTTTCTTATTCCAATTTATAACTAACTTATCTATTCTTCTTTCCTTATTTTTCGAGTTATTTCTTTTTATTAACTTCTATGCTCGTCTTTTTTGGTACTTTTCTTATTCCAATCTATAACTAACTAATCTATTTTTCTTTCCTTATATTTTTCTAGTTATTTCTTTTTATTAACTTATATGCTTGTCTTTTTGGTGCTTCTTTTATTCCAATCTAACTAACTAATCTATTCTTTCCTTATTTTTCCAGATATTTCTTTTTATTAATTCGTATGCTCGTCTTTTGAGTACTTTTCTTATTCCAATCAATAACTAACTAATCTATTATTTTATTATATTTTCAAGTTATTTCTTTTCATTAACTTCTATGCTCGTTTTTTTTTGTGTTCTTTTCTTATTCCAATTTATAACTAATCTATTCCTTGTTCCTTATATTTTCTACCTATTTCTTTTTATTAACTTGTATGCCTGTCTTTTTTGGTGCTTTTCTTATTTCAATTTATAACTAACTAATATATTCTTCTTTACATATTTTTCTATTTACCTCTTTTCATTAACTTCTATGCTCGTTTTTTAGTACCTTCCTTATTCCAATATATAACTAATTAATCTATTCTTAGTTCCTTATTTTTCTAGCAAATTTTTTTAATTAACCTCTGCTCGTCTTTTTGGTTCTTTTCTTATTCCAAATTATAACTAACTAATCCATTATCCTTTCCTTATTTTTCCGGGTATTTCTTTTTATTAACTTGTATGCTCGTCTTTTTTGGTGCTTTTCTTATTCCAATTTATAACTAACTAATCTATTCTTCTTTCCATATTTTTCTATTTACTTCTTTTCATTAACTTCTATGCTCGTCTTTTTGGTACTTTTCTTTATTCCAGTCTATAACTAACTAATCTATTCTTCGTTCCTTATTTTTCTAGTTATTTCTTTTATTAACCTCTGTGCTCGTCTTTTTAGTGCTTTTCTTATTCCAATCATTAACAAACTAATCTATTCTTTCCTTATTTTTTCTAGTTATTTTTTTTTCATTAACTTCTATGCTCATCTCCTTGGGTTCTTTTCTCATTCCAATTTATAACTATTTAATCTATTCCTCTTTCCTTATATTTTCTAGCTATTTCTTTTTATTAACTTGTATGCTTTTCTTTTTTGGTGCTTTTGTTATTCCAATTTATAACTAACTAATCTTCTTTATTCCATATTTTTCTATATACTTCTACTCATTAAATTCTATGCTCGTCTTTTTAGTACCTTCCTTATTTCAATCTATAATTAAGTAATCTATCCTGCGTTCCTTTTATTTTCTAGTAATTTATTTTATTAACTTGTATGATCGTCTTTTTGGTGTTTTTCTTATTACAGTCTATAACTAACTAATCTATTCTTCGTTCTTTATATTTTTTAGATATTTCTTTTCATTAACCCCTATGCTTGTCTTTTTGGTTCTTTTCTTATTCCGATCTACAACTAACTAATCTATTCTTTCCTTACTTTTCCAGGTATTTCTTTTCATTAACATCTATGCTCGTCTTTTTGGTACTTTTCTTATTTCAATCTATTACTAACTAATCTATTCTTCTTTCCCTATATTTTTCTAGTTATTTCTTTTTATTAACTTCTATGCTTGTCTTTTTGGTGCTTTTCTTATTCTAATCCATAACTGACTAATCTATTCTTCGTTCCCTATTTTTCTAGTTATTTCTTTTTATTAACTTTTATGCTCGTCTTTTTGGTGCTGTTTTTATTCTAATCTATAACTAACTAATCATTTTATCCCCTATTTTTCTAGGTATTTCTTTTATTGACTTCTATGCTCGTCTTTTGGTACTTTTCTTATTCCTATCTGTAACTAACTATTCTATTCTTTGTTCATTATATTTTTAGTTATTTCATTTATTAACTTCTGTGCTCGTCTTTTTAGTGCTTTTCTTATTCCAATATTTAACTAACTAATCTTTTATTCGTTCCTTATATTTTCTAGTTATTTCTTTTCATTAACTTTTATGCCTGTCTTTTTTAGTGCTTTTCTTATTCCAGTCTATAACTAACTAATCTATTTTTTCTTGCATTATATTTTCTATTTATTTCTTTTTATTAACTTGTGTGCTCGTCTTTTTGGTGTTTTTCTTATTCCAATTTATAACTAACTAAACTATTCTTTCCTTATTTTTCCAGGTATTTCTTTTTATTATTTCTGTGCTCGTCTTTTTGGAGCTTTTCTTATTCCAGTTTATAACTAACTCATCTATTCTGCCCTTATTTTTCCAGGTATTTCTTTTCATTAACTTTTATTCCTGTCTGTTTGGTACTTTTTTATTTCAATTAGTAATCTGTTCTTCGTTCCTTATATTTTCTAGTCATTTCATTTTATTAACTTGTATGCCTGTCTTTTTGGTGCTGTTCTTATTGCAGTCTATAACTAAGTAATTAATTCTTCGTTCCTTATATTTTCCAGGTATTTCTTTTTATTAACTTGTATGCTGTATTTTTTGTGCTTTGCTTATTCCAATCTATAACTAACTAATCTATTCTGCGTTCCTTATTTTTCTAGTTTTTTTTTGTTAACTTCTATGCATATCTTTTTTAGTGCTTTTTTTATTCGATTTTATAACTAACTAATGAATTTTTCTTTCCTTATATTTCCTAGTTATTTCTTTTAATTAACTTCTATGCTTGTCTTTTTTAGTGCTGTTCTTATTCCAATCTATAACTCACTGATCTATCCTTCGTTCCTTTTATTTTCTAATTATTCCTTTTATTAACTTGTATGCTTTTTGGTGATTTTCTTATTCCAATCTATAACTAACTAATCTATTTTTTGCTCCTTTTTTTTCTAATTACTTCTTTTTATTATCTTTTATGCTTGTCTTTTTTAGTTCTTTTTTTATTCCAATCTATAACTATTCTATTCTTTCCTTATTTTTCTATATATTTCTTTTATTAACCTCTGTGCTCGTCTTTTTGGGTTCTTTTCTTATTCTAATTTATAACTAACTACTCTATTCTTCGTTCTTTGTTTTTCCTATTTCTTTTCAGTAACTTCTATGCTCGTCTTTTTGGAATAGATTAGTTAGTTATAGATTAGAATAAGCGAAGCACCAAAAAGACAAGCGTAGAAGTTAATGAAGAGAAATAACTAGAAAATATAAAGAATTAAAAATAGATTAGTTAGTTATAAATTGGAATAAGAAAAGTATAAAAAAAGACAGGCATAGAAGTTAATGAAAAGAAATAACTAGAAAATAAAGAACGAGGAATAGATTAGTTAGTTATAAATTGGAATAAGAAAAGAACCCAAAAAGACGAGCATAGATGTTAATGAAAAGAAATACCTGGAAAAATAAGGAAAGAATAGATTAGTTAGTTATAAATTGGAATAATAAAAGCTCTAAATAAGACAAGCATACAAGTTAATAAAAATAAATAACTAGAAAATAAGGAACTAGTTAGTTACAGATTGGAATAAGAAAAGCACCAAAAAAAGACAAGCATTTAAGTTAACGTAAAGAAATGACTAAAAAATATAAAGAACGAAGAATAGATTAGTTAGTTATAGATTGGAATAAGAAAAACACCAAAAAAATCGAGCATACAAGTTAATGAAAAAGAAATAAGAAGAAAAATTAGAAACGCAGAATAAATTAGTTAGTTATAGATTGGAAGAAGAAAAGCACAAAAAAGACGGCATACAAGTTAATAAAAAAGAAATAAGAAGAAAATTAAGGAGCGCAGAACAGATTAGTTAGTTATAGATTAGAATAAGAAAAGCACAAAAAAGACGAGCATACAAGTTAATAAAAGAAATAACTAGAAAATAAAAAGAACGAAGGATAGATTAGTTAGTTATGGATTGGAATAAGAAAAGCACAAAAAAACGAGCATACAAGTTAATAAAAGAAATAACTAGAAAATAAAAGGAACGATGGATAGATAAGTTAGTTATAGATTGGAATAAGAAAAGTACTAAAAAGACGAGCATAGAAGTTAATAAGTAAATAGAAAAATATGGAAAGAAAAATAGATTAGTTATAGATTGGAATAAGAAAATAACCAAAAAGACAGCATACAAGTTAATAAAAAGATATGACTTGAAAATATAAGGAATGAAGAATAGATTACTTAGTTATAAATTGGAATACGAAGAGTACTAAAAAGACAGGCATAGAAGTTAATGAAAAGAAATACCTGGAAAAATAAGGAATGAAGAATATAATAGTTATTTATAGATTGGAATAAGGAAAGTACTATAAAGATGAGCAGAGAAGTTAATGAAAAGAAGTAAATATAAAAATAAGGAAAAAAGAATAGATTAGGTAGTTATAAATTGGAATAAGAAAAGCACCAAAAAGACAAGCATACAAGTTAATAAAAAGAAATACATGGAAAATATAAGGAAAGAAAAATCGATTAGTTAGTTATAGATTGGAATAAGAAAAGTACCCAAAAGACGAGCATACGAATTAAAAATAAGGAAGGAATATATTAGTTATTTATAGATTGGAATAAGAAAAAGCACCAAAAAAAACCAAGATAATAAATAAATAGAAAAATATGGAACGAAGAATAGATTAGTTAGTTATAGATTGCAATAAGAACAGCAACAAAAAGACAGGCATACAAGTTAATAAAAAGAAATGACTAGAAAATGAAAGGAACGAAAAATAGATTAGTTAGTTATAGATTGGAATAAAAACTGCACCAAAAGACAAGCATAGAAGTTAATAAAAATAAATAGCTAGAAAAATATAAGGAAAGAGAAATAGATGAGTTAGTTATAAATTGGAATAAGAAAAGTACCAAAAAAGACAAGCATAGAAGTTAATAAAAAGAAATAACTATAAAACTATAAGAATAGAAAGATAGATTAGTTACTTATAGATTGGAATAAGAAAAGTGCCAAAAGAGACGAGCATAGAAGTTAATAAAAAGAAATACCTGAAGAAATAAGGAAAGAAAAATAGATTAGTTAGTTTTAAATTGGAATACAAAAGCATTAAAAAAGACAGGCATAGAGTTAATAAAAGAAATACCTCGAAAATAAAGAACAAAGATTAGATTAGTTAGTTATAGATTGATATAAGAAAAGCACTAAAAAAGACAAGCATACAAGTTAATGAAAAGAAATAACTAGAAAAATAAGGAACGAAGGATAGATTAGTTAGTTATAGATTGGAATAAGAAAAGCACTAAAAAGACGAGCACAGAGGTTAATAAAAGAATTAACTAGAAAATAAGGAACGAAGAATAGAATAATTAGTTATAGACTGGAATAAAGAAAAGTACCAAAAAAACGAGCATAGAAGTTAATGAAAAGAAGTAAATAGAAAAATATGGAAAGAAGAATAGATTAGTTAGTTATAAATTGGAATTAGAAAAGCACCAAAAAAGACAGGCATACAGGTTAATAAAAAGAAATAACTAGAAAAATAAGGAACGAAAAATAGATTAGTTAGTTATAGATTGGAATAAGAACAGCACCAAAAAGACAAGCATAGAAATTAATAAAAAGAAATAACTAGAAAAATATAAGGAAAGAAAAATAGATTAGTTACTTATAGATTGGAATAAGGAGAGTACCAAAAAAGACGAGCATAGAAGTTAATAAAAAGAAATACCTGGAAAAATAAGGAAAGAAGAATAGATTAGTTAGATTATAAATTGGAATAAGAAAAGCGCTAAAAAAGACAGGCATACAAGTTAATAAAAGAAATACCTCGAAAATAAGGAATGAAGAATAAATTAGTTAGTGATAACTAACTAAACTATTCTTCGTTCCTTATTTTTCTAGTTATTTCTTTTTATTCACTTGTATGCTCGTCTTTTTGGTTCTTTTCTTATTCCAATTTATAACTAACTAATCTATTCTTCGTTCCTTATTTTTCTTCTCATTTCTTTCTATGCTCTATGCTCGTCTTTTTGGTGCTTTTCTTATTCCAATCTATTACTAAAAAATCTATTCTTCCCTTATTTTTCCAGGTATTTCTTTTTATTAACTTGTATGCTCGTTTTTTGGGTACTTTTCTTATTCCAATTTATAACTAACTAATCTATTCTTTCCTTATTTTTCTAGTTATTTCTTTTCATGAACTTATATGCCTGTCTTTTATGGTAGTTTTCTTATTCCAATTTATAATTAACTAATCTATTCGTCGTTCTTTATTTTTCTTTTTATTTCTTTTATTAACTTGTGTGCTTTTTGGTGCTGTTCTTTTTTCAATCTATAACTAACTAATCTATTCTTCCGTTATTTTTCTAGTTATTTGTTTTTATTAACTTGTATGCTTGTCTTTTTTGGTGCTTTTATTATTCCAATTTATTAATAACTAATATATTCTTCTTTCCATATTTTTCTATTTACTTTTTTTCATTAACTTCAATGCTCGTCTTTTTTGTAATTTTCTTTATTCCAATCTATAACTAAATAATCTATTCGTTTCATATTTTTCTAGTTATTTCTTTTTAACCTCTGTGCTAATCTTTTTATCGCTTTTCTTATTCCAATTTATAAATAACTAATTCTTTTATTAACTTCTATGTTTGTCTTTTTAGGTTCTTTTCTTATTCTAATCTATAACTAACTAATTCATCCTTCGTTCCTTATTTTTCTAGTTATTTCTTTTTATTAATTTCTATGCTTGTCTTTTTGGTACTTTTCTTATTCCAATGTATAACTAACTATTCTATTCAATCCTTATTTTTCTAGGTATTTCTTTTCATTACCTTCTATGCTTGTTTTCTTTTGGTGCTTTTCTTTATTTTCAATCTATAACTAACTAATCTTGTCTTTCCTTATATTTTCTAGTTATTTCCTTTCATTAACTTCTATGCTCGTCTTTCTGGGTTCTTTTTTTATTCCAATTTATAATTAACTAATCTATTCCTCGTTCTTTTTATTTTCTAGCTATTTCTTATTATAGTTAATAAAATCAAGTTAATAAAAAGAGATGACTAGAAAATATAAGGAACGATGAATAGATTAGTTAGTTATAAATTGGAATAAGAAAAATACCAAAAAGACAAGCATAGAAGTAAATGAAAAGAAATACCTGGAAAAATAATTGAAGGATAGATTAGTTAGTTATAGATTGCAATAAGAACAGCACCAAAAAGACAAGCATACAAGTTAATAAAAAGAGATGACTAGAAAATATAAGGAACGATGAATAGATTAGTTAATTATAAATGGAATAAGAAAAGTACAAAAAACAGGCACAGAAATAATAAAAAGAAATACCTGGAAAAATAAGGAAGGAATAGATTAGTTAGTTATAAATTACAATAAGAAAACCACCAAAAAAGACAAGCATACAAAATAATAAAAAGAAGTAAATAGATAAAAATAAGGAGCAAAAAATAGATTAATTATTTATAGATTGGAATAAGCAAAGAACCAAAAAAGACAAGCATAGAAGTTAATAAAAGAAATACCTCGAAAATAAGGAACGAAGAATAGATTAGTTACTTATAAATTGGAATAAAAAAGCACCAAAAAAGACAAGCATATAAGCTAATGGAAATAAATAACTAGAAAAATAAGGAACGAATGATAGATTAGTTAGTAATAAATTGGAATAAAAAAAACACTAAAATACACAAGGAATCGAGTTAATGAAAAGAAATAACAAGAAAAATAAGGAACGAAGGTTAAATTAGTTAGTTATAGATTGGAGTAAGAAAAGAACCAAAAAAGACAAGCATACACGTTAATAAAAAGAAATAACTCGAAAAATATAAGGAAAGAAAAATAGATTATTTACTTATAGATTGTAATAAGAAAAGTACCAAAAAAGACGAACATAGAAGTTAATAAAAAGAAATACCTGGAAATATAAGGAAAGAAGAATAGATTAGTTTGTTACAAATGGGAATAAGAAAAGCACTAAAAAAGACAGGGATGGAAGTTAATGGAAAGAAATAAGAAAAAAAGGAACGCAGAATAGATAAGTTAGCTATAGATTGGAATAAGAAAAGCACAAAAAAGACAAGCGTTAATAAAATGAAATAACTAAAAAAATAAAGAACGAAGAATAGATTAGTTAGTTTTAAATTGGAATAAGAAAAGTACCAAAAAGACGAGCATAGAAGTTAATAAAAGAAATAACTAGAAAAATAAGGAAAGAAGAATAGATTAGTTAGTTATAGATTGGAATAAGAACAGCACCAAAAAAGACAGGCATAGAAGTTAATGAAAAGAAATAAATAGAAAAATAATGAACGAAGAATATATTAGTTAGTTATAGATTGCAATAAGAAAAGCACCAAAAAAGACAAACATAGAAAATAATAAAAATAAGTAAATAGAAAAAATAAGCAAAAAATAGATTAATTATTTGTAGATTGGAATAAGCAAAGAACCAAAAAAGACAAGCATAGAAGTTAATAAAAGAAATATCTCGAAAATAATGAACGAAGAATAGATTAGTTACTTAATAAATTGGAATAGGAAAAGTACAAAAAAGACAAGCATAGAAGTTAATAAAAGAAATACCTCGAAAATAATGAACGAAGAATATATTAGTTAGTTATAGATTGGAATAAGAAAAGCACCAAAAAACAAGCATAGAAGTTAATTAAAAATTAACTAGAAAAATAAGGAAAGAAGAATAGATTAGTTAGTTATAGATTGGAATAAGAACAGCACCAAAAATGACAGGCATAGAAGTTAATAAAAATAAATAAGTACAAAATATGGAAAGAAGAATAGATTAGTTAGTTATAAAATGGAATAAGAAAAGCACTAAACAGACGAGCACAAAGGTTAATAAAAGAAATATCTAAAAAATATAAAGAACGAAGAATAGATTTGTTAGTTAAAGACTGGAATAAGAAAACCACCAAAAAAGACAAGCATACAAAATAATAAAAAGAAGTAAATAGATAGAAATAAGGAGCAAAAAATATATTAATTATTTATAGATTGGAATAAGCAAAAAACCAAAAAAGAAAAGCATAGAAGTTAATAAAAGAAATACCTCGAAAATAAGGAACGAAGAATAGATTAGTTACTTATAAATTTGAATGAAAAAGCACTAAAAAAGACAAGCATATAAGCTAATGAAAAGAAATAACTAGAAAAATAAGGAACGAATGATAGATTAGTTAGTAATAAGTTTGAATAAAAAAAACACTAAAATACACAAGGAATCAAGTTAATGAAAAGAAATAACTAGAAAAATAAGGAACGAAGGTTAAATTAGTTAGTTATAGATTGGAATAAGAAAAGAACCAAAAAAGACAAGCATACACGTTAATAAAAAGAAATATCTAGAAAAATATAAGGAAAGAAAAATAAATTAGTTACTTATAGATTGTAATAAGAAAAGTACCAAAAAAGACGAGCATAGAAGTTAATAAAAAGAAATACCTAGAAATATAAGGAAAGAAGAATAGATTAGTTAGTTACAAATGGGAATAAGAAAAGCACTAAAAAAGACAGGGATGGAAGTTAATGGAAAGAAATAAGAAAAAAAGGAACCCAGAATAAATAAGTTAGTTATAGATTGGAATAAGAAAAGCACAAAAAAGACAAGTGTTAATAAAATGAAATAACTAAAAAAATAAGGAACGAAGAATAGATTAGTTAGTTAAAAATTGGAATAAGAAAAGTTCCAAAAAGACGAGCATAGAAGTTAATAAAAGAAATAACTAGAAAAATAAGGAAAGAAGAATAGATTAGTTAGTTATAGATTGGAATAAGAACAGCACCAAAAAAGACAGGCATAGCAGTTAATAAAAAATAAATAAGTAGAAAAATAAGGAACGAAGAACAGATTAGTTAGTTATAGATTGCAATAAGAAAAGCACCAAAAAAGACAAACATAGAAAATAATAAAAATAAGTAAATAGAAAAAATAAGCAAAAAATAGATCAATTATTTATAGACTGGAATAAGCAAAGCACCAAAAAAGACAAGCATAGAAGTTAATAAAAGAAATACCTCGAAAATAATGAACGAAGAATAGATTAGTTACTTGATAAATTGGAATAAGAAAAGCACAAAAAAGACAAGCATAAAAGTTAATGAAAAGAAATAAATAGAAAAATAATGAACGAAGAATATATTAGTTAGTTATAGATTGGAATAAGAAAATCACCAAAAAAACGAGCATAGAAGTTATTAAAAAAATAACTAGATAAATAAGGAAATAAGAATAGATTAGTTAGTTATAAATTGGAATAAGAAGAGCACCAAAAATGACAGGCATTGAAGTTAATAAAAAGAAATAAGTACAAAATATGGAAAGAAGAATAGATTAGTTAGTTATAAATTGGAATAAGAAAAGCACTAAAAAGACGAGCACAAAGGTTAATAAAAGAAATAACTAGAAAAATAAGGAAAGAAGAATATATTAGTTAGTTATAGATTGGAATAAGAAAAGTACCAAAAAGACAAGCATGCAAGTTAATAAAAAGAAATACCTGGAAAAATAGGAAAGAATAGATTAGTTAGTTATAGATTGGAATAAGAAAACTACCAAAAAGACGACCATAAAAGTTGATAAAAAGAAATAACTAGATAATATAAGGAACGAGGAATAGATTAGTTAGTTATAGATTGGAATTAGAAAAGAACCAGAAAGACAAGCATAGAAGATAATAAAAAGAAGTAAATAGAAGAATAAGAAAAGCACCAAAAAGACGAGCATAGAAGTTAGTTAAAAGAAATAACTAGAAAATATAAGGAAAGAAAAATAGATTAGTTACTTATAAATTAGAATAAGAAAAGCACTAAAAAAGACAAGCATACAAGTTAATGAAAAGAAATAACTAGAAAAATAAGGAACGAAGAATAGATTAGTTAGTTATAGATTGCAATAAAGAAAAGTACCAAAAAGACGAGCATAGAAGTTAATAAAAAGAAGTAAATAGAAAAATATGGAAAGAAGAATAGATTAGTTACTTATAGATTGGAATAAGAAAAGCACCAAAAAAGAAAAGCATAGAAGTTAATTAAAAGAAATAACTAGAAAATATAAGGAAAGAAAAATTGATTAGTTAGTTATAAATTAGAATAAGAAAAACACTAAAAAGACAGGCATAGAAGTTAATAAAAAAAACTAAGAAAATAAGGAACGTAGAATAGATGGGTTAATTATAGATTGGAATAAGAAAAGCACAGAAAAGATAGCATACAAGATAATAAAAAGAAATACCTGGAAAATATAAGGAACGAAGAATATATTAGTTAGTTATAGATTGCAATAAGAACAGCACCAAAAAGACAGGCATACAAGTTAATAAAAAGAAATGACTAGAAAATATAAGGAACGAAGAATAGATTACTTAGTTATAAATTGGAATAAGAAAAGTACCAAAAAGACAGGAATAGAAGTTAATGAAAAGAAATACCTGGAAAAATAAGGGAAGAATAGATTAGTTAGTTATAAATTGGAATAAGAAAAGTACCAAAAAGACGAGCACACAAGTTAATAAAAAGAAATAACTAGAAAATATAAGGAAAGAAAAATAGATTAGTTAGTTATAGACTGGAATAAGAAAAGCACTAAAAAAGACAGGCATAAAAGTTAATGAAAAGAAATAACTAGAAAATATAAGGAACGAATAAAAGATTAGTTAGTTATAAATTGGAATAAGAAGAACCACTAAAAAAACGAGCACAGAGGTTAATAAAAGATATAACTAGAAATATAATGAACAAAGAATAGATTAGTTAGTTATAGATTGGAATAAGAAAAGCACAGAAAAGACAGGCATAGAAGTTAATAAAAAGAAATAACTAGAAAAATAAGGAACGAAGAATAGATTAGTTAGTTATAGATTGGAATAAGCAAAGCACAGAAAAGACAGGCATAGAAGTTAATAAAAAGAAATAACTAGAAAAATATAAGGAAAAAAGAATAGATTAGTTAGTACTAGATTGAAATAAGAAAAGTACCAAAAATACGAGCATAGAAGTTAATGAAAAGTAATAATTAGAAAATATAAGGAAAGAAAAATAGATTAGTTTGTTATAGATTGAAATAAGAAAAGTACCAAAAAGACGAGCATAGAAGTTAATGAAAAGAAATAACTAGAAAATATAAGGAAAGAAAAATAGATTAGTTAGTTATAGATTGGAATAAGAAAAGTACCAAAAAGACAAGCATACAAGTTAATAAAAAGAAATACCTGGAAAAATAAGGAAAGAAAAATAGATTAGTTAGTTATAAATTGGAATAAGAAAAGTACCAAAAAGACAGGCATAGAAGTTTATAAAAAGAAATACCTGGAAAAATAAGGAACGCAGAATAGATTAGTTAGTTATAGATTGCAATAAGAACAGCACAAAAAAGACAGCATACAAGTTAATAAAAAGAAATGACTAGAAAATATAAGGAACGAGGAATAAATTACTTAGTTATAAATTGGAACAAGAAAAGTACCAAAAAGACGAGCATAGAAGTTAATGAAAAGAAATACCTGGAAAAGTAAGGAAAGAATAGATTAGTTAGTTATAGATTGGAATAAGAAAAGAACCAAAAAGACAAGCATAGGGGTTAATGAAAAGAAATAACTAAAAAATATAAAGAACGAAGAATAGATTAGTTAGTTAAAGACTGGAATATGAAAAGCACCAAAAAGACGAGCATACAAGTTAATAAAATAAATAACTAGATAATAAAAGGAACGCAGGATAGATTAGTTAGTCATAGATTGGAATAAGAAAGGTACTAAAAAGACGAGCATAGACGTTAATGAAAAGAAGTAAATAGAAAAATATGGAAAGAAGAATAGATTAGTTAGTTATAAATTGGAATAAGAAAAGCACCAAAAAAAAGACAAGCATACAAGTTAATAAAAAGAAATACCTGGAAAAATAAGGAAAGAAAAATAAATTAGTTAGTTTTAATTTGGAATAAGGAAAGTACTAAAAAACGAGCATAGAAGTTAATGAAAAGAAGTAAATAGAAAAATATGGAAAGAAGATTAGATTATTTAGTTATAAATTGGAATAAGAAAAGCACCAAAAAAAGAGGCATACAAGCTAATAAAAAGAAATAGCTAGAAAATATAAGGAAGAAGGAATAGATTAGTTATAAATTTGAATAAGAAAAGAACACAAAAAGACGAGCATACGAATTAATAAAAAGAAATATCTGGAAAAATAAGGAAAAAATAGATTAGTTAGTTATAGATTGGAATAAGAGAAACACCAAAAAGATAAGCATAGAAGTTAATAAAAAGAAATAACTAGAAAAATATAAGGAAAGAAAAATAGGTTAGTTAGTTATAGACTGGAATAAGAAAAGTACCAAAAAAGATGAGCATAGAAATTAATAAAAAGAAATAACTAGAAAAGTAAGGAAAGAAGAATAGATAAGTTAGTTATAAATTGGAATAAGAAAAGCACTAAAAAAGAGAGGCATAGAAGTTAATAAAAGAAGTACCTCGAAACTATGGAACGAAGAATAGATTAGTTAGTTATAGATTGGAATAAGAATAGCACCAAAAAGACGGGCATACTAGTTAATAAAAAAATAACGAAAATAAAAGGAACGAAGGATAGATTAGTTAGCTTTAGATTGGAATAAGGAAATTACTGAAAAGACGAGCATAGAAGTTAATGAAAATAAGTAAATAGAAAAATATGGAAAGAAGAATAGATTAGTTAGATATAAATTGGAATAAGAAAAGCACCAAAAAGACGAGCACACAAGTTAATAAAAGAAATAACTAGAAAATAAAAGGAACAAAGGATAGATTAGTTAGTTATAGATTGGAATAAGAAAAGTACCAAAAAAAAAAACAAGCATACAAGTTAATGAAAATAAATAACTAAAAAATATAAGGAAAGAAAAATAGATTAGTTAGTTATATATTGGAATAAGTACAGCACCAAAAAAACAAGCATAGAAGTTAATGAAAAGAAGTAAATAGAAAAATAAGGAACACAGAATAGATTAGTTAGTTATAGATTGGAATAAGAAAAGCACAATAAAGACAAGCATGCAAGTTAATAAAAAGAAATACCTCTAAAAGCACCAAAAAGACGAGCATAGATGCTAATAAAAAGAAATGACTAGAAAATATATGGAACGAAGAATAGATTACTTAGTTGTAAATTGGAATAAGAAAAGCACTTCTTTCGCTGCATTCATCGTCAACAAACGAAAACCCTCATGCATTATCCCAACTACAATAAAAAAAATTACTGATGAGTGCCCGAAACACACCCACACCCACACACACACACACACACCCTATATATATATATATATATATATATATATATATATATATATATATATATATATATATATATATATATATATATATATATATATATATATATATAAATGAGCCTCTTAGAACTCCTTACGTTCTGGTGTTCTTATATATATATATATATATATATATATATATATATATATATATATATAAATATATATATATCTATATATATATGTGTGTGTGTGGGTGGGTGTGGGTGTGTGTGTGTTTCACCATCAGTATTTTTTTTTTTTAATGTAGCTGATAATGCATAAGGGTTTTCGTTTGTTGACGATGAATGCAGCGAAAGAAATAAGGAGACGAAAAATAGCCTTATTCACCACAAGCGGCGGCCGACCGGCGGCCAGGCAGCGGACAGTCATGCGTCGTTGCTGTACACATCCTTAGAAATCGTTCTGTGTTATGCTCATGTCACGTTTTATCTATAATCTTAGCGCACCATAGCGTTCAGGAGACTTTGCTCTATGAGATGAAATTATTTATTTCAACCCTGGTTCAAAGACTGCTGAGAAAAGCGATGATAAGTAAACCGTGTTATAAACATTTCGGAGCTGTCTTGTGACTTCAACTCATCACATTTCCTTTATGTTTTATTTTATCGAGTTTAGATAAACATAACTGAGTTGCGCAATTACTGTTGAGTCCAACGGTACCAACTAAAGTGGTCTGTCGTGAATAAAAGACGAGCTATGACGAAGAAAATACAAGTGTGTTGCGTCACGGCGGACATAATGGCATGTGAGTGAGGGAGGGGTGCAGCCAATCACAGGAGCCGTAACAAACGCTGCTCCTGCTAACGTCTCGACCTCTCCCTTCCTTCTCTTCCATCACCACCACCATCACCACCACCACCACCACCACTTTGCCACCACTGAATAAATAAAACACCGAATCATCGCCTTATTTCTCTATACGGCTGAGTGCACTTAACGCCAACACCGACCCAACGTTCGAGCCCCGTTAGACGTCACATATAGCGAAGCAGCGAAGGAAAAAAAGAATGTAGTTCGCGCCAAATTTAGTCCTTGAAAATTTGCAGCCAAACAGTAGAATATTAAAGGTGGCTGCCATTGAATATACACGTAGATCTTAGTGGGGCGACAGGCGTGTGATTGTACCCATGAAATCCGATCCGTGGCGCCCTTGTTTGGTTCTGTTGTGTTTTCTGCCCTTCTGGAGGTGTTGTTGGTGTTGGTGGTGGTGGTGGAGGTGACTGCTGGAGATGTTCGGTGTCGTGATGTTTTGGTGTTTTTGTTGTTTGATGCGGATGTTCCCTAGTTTATTGTATGTTATTGTTATTGTTATTATTTTTATTATTATTATTATTATTATTATTATTATTATTATTATTATTATTACTGCTACCACCACTACTACTACTACTTTTGGTCAACACTTCCATCCAGAAATTGGCGTTTATATTTCCTCTTTATCATCATTTATTTGTTATTAGTTATTATTATTGTTTTTTTAATCATTATCATCATCACTATTTTTATCGCCACTACTTTCTACCGCACTCCCGCTCAGCCGTTCTCCTTTACTTCTTTCTCTTCTGGAATATCGTAAGGCACCATCAGTTCTTTCCACTCTTTCCTTATTCATCCACTTAGCCGCGTGTCGCTTTCTATTTCTTTGCTTATAAATAATGCAGTCTACCTTGCCGCCTACTTTCCCACCCACCTGTGCTCACCTTTCCCTTACCTGGCTTTGCTGCACCTCGCCAACCAGGTAACACTGTGATGCCGTATTCCCATGTATAGTGATTTACAAAGTTATCAGAAATGTCTACCTTATCCTATTTGATTATCTTTGCCTCTCTATCTCTCATCCCTTTCTGCGATCTATGATAACACTCGCACACACACACACACAAAAAGTCTGACGTTGAAATTAATAGAAGAATGATCCAATAGAAGATAATCAGTACTTCTCGTCCCTCGTTATGGTTTATGATAACACCCCCTAAAAAGATCGGATGTGAAAAGAAAAAGAATATTATCAGTTTAGTACCACAGTCTTGATGCTCCCTCCCTGAAAGAGCTGGAATGCATGGCGGATAGATGATGTAAAGAAGGAAACTGAGTAGGAGAAAAAGAAGGTCCTAAAGATGATGCTAGGAGTCGCAAGCAAGATAAAGGAGTCAGAAGGAAGGATGTTACAGAGTTTACCAGTGAAGTGGATGAAAGAATGAAGCTACTCGTTAACTCTTGCATAAAAATGTTGGACAGACTTTGCACCTCTTAAACCTTTCCCATTGTCTCTCTTAACCTCTCATTCGTTTCTCTTGACTCCCCTTACCTTTCTATCCCTTCTCTTATAACCTCCCTTGCCTTCCTATACCATTCTCTCAGCCTTTTCACCTTCCTTTGTCCTTTTATTCCACCGTTTCAACTCTCCATCACCTCCCCCTTCTGCACACACGTCTCCCCCGTTCTTCTTCTCACAAACTTCCTCTCTCTTTTTTTCAATCAAGGGTATAGCAAAAAGGTGAAGTGGGTCAGTGGAAAAAGTACATTTGGGGGAAGAGGAAAGACGGTAGGTGTGTACAGGTGTGTAGTGTTGGTTTGTTACCCCCCTTCTCTTGTCTCCTCTTGTCTCCTTCGTCATTTTGCTACACCTCGTCATTCCTATCAGTTTTAACGTTTTATCTTATCTCTTTTAAGGGTCTCCTCACGTGGTAGTCATTTTTTGTCTCATGTGAGGTTTTTTTTTGGCGTGCTCTTATACGAATTCTGGTGGTTGGTATTCTGGAGTGTGTGCAGAGGAGGTGGAGGTGAAGGAGGAGGAGGTGGAGGAGGAGGAAAGAAAACTGAAGGAGGAGGGGAAGACAAGGACATGGATGAGGAGGAGGAGACTGCCAGAGGACTCGTTTTTTTATTATTAGTGAGCTGGAGAAGAAGAAGAAGAAGAAGAAGAAGAAGAAGAAGAAGAAGAAGAAGAAGGAAGAGGAGAAGAAGAAGGAGGAAGAGAAGAAGAAGATGAAAAAAATGAAAAAGAAGAAGAAGGAGAAGAAGAAGGAAGAAAAGGAAACGAGAAAAACGAAGACGAAGAAGAGGAGAAAGAAAAGGAAGAAGAAGAAAATGAAAGAAGAGGAAGAAGAAGAAGGAGAAGAAAGAAGAAAAAACGAATAAGAAAACGAAGAAGACAAAAAGACAGAAAAGACGACGACGACGAAGAGGATGAAGAAAATAAAAGTAGGAAACGAAAAAGAAGAAGTAGAAACAAGAAAAACGAAGACGAAGAAAACAAAGAAAAAGACAAAGAAGAAGACGAAGAAAAGGAGGAAGAAGAAAATGAAAATAGGAAAAAGAAGAAGAAAAGGAGTAAAAATAAAAAAGGAAGGGAAAGAGAAAAAGAAAATGAAAAAAAGAAAAGGAGAAGGACAAGAAGAACAATTACACTTAAACAAAAACAACAATAACACAAAGACAACTCACACTTAGCCGGGGACACTTGGGCATCACACAAGACGAGAAGGTGAAGGTGGAAAAGAAGAACAAGAACGAGAACAACACACTGCAGCCGAAGAAGGTGATGTCTGTGCCTTTTCATCTCCTATAGGAAGTCACACGATGTCCTTTCAGCTTCTGCATGTGGTGCGTTGCCTTCTTGACCTGTTCCCGTGGCCCTGTGTCTTCTGCATGTCTCTTGTACTCCTGGTTACCTGTGTCACTTGGTCTCTTTCTCTCCCTCTCTCAATCCGTGAGCTCCTCAGTCTTGTCGCTTCCTGTGTCCACCTTTCACTGATAGAACGAAGTCATGCACTGATCAATGGACTGCCAATATGCCCTCTCGCACTTGCTCTTGCTCTGCGTGTGTGTGTGTGTGTGTGTGTGTGTGTGTGTGTGTGTGCGTTCCGTTCACAAGTTTTTAGTCTTGGCCATCTTCAGAAATGTAGTCCGTCTCAATTGGTTCCTTTATTTGCTTGCTCGCTGATTTTTTTTCATTTGCTGTTTACCGGCCGCGTCAGTGAGATAGTATTGTTGCTGGTGGTGGTGGTGATGTTGGTGGTGTTGGTATTGTTGGTGATGATGAAGGTGGTGATTTTGATGTTGTTAGTGGTGATGTGATGTAGTTTGATTATGTGCTTAGATTTTATTGTTATTGCTGAGGGTAAAGCTTTTGTTGGTGTTGTTGTTGGTGGTGGTATTGTTGTTGTTGGTGGTGGTGGTGGTGATTTTGTTACTGGTGTTACTGGTGTCATTCTTCTTGTTGTTATCGGCGGTTTTCATTACGTTCCTCTTTTATTATTCATCATCACCCTTGTCAAAAGAATGTTACTAACTATTCATCTAATTTACCTGTTTTTTGCTATCACTATTACGTATTATTCTTTACGGCGAGAGGAGGAGAAAGCTTCGTGGAAATGGCCTCCTTTTGTTGTTTTCCTGTTTGCCTTTGTGTGTGTTTGTTTGTTCGTTGCCAAGGTATCCCCAAAAAACATTTACAGTCACCAAGTACACATGAAAACATCCTTAGGCGAACAATTCTAACACGTTCCCTTTTTTTTTCTTGGTATTGCAGTGACAAATAGACGGGGAAGAGGAAAATGTCATCTCCCCTTCTAGCTACGTGAAGGCGGGAGATAATAATAATAATATAAATAATAATAATGATATAATAATAATAATAATAATAATAATAATAATAATAATAATAATAATAATAATGTTAACAGTACCACCATCCTTGCCACACCTAGTTCAATATTTTCATGGTAACATCGAAGGCGGGGTGATTTACCAGGTCGGTCACACAAAATTCTCACCTGTGTTGTCTGTCTGTGCCACCGCCACCTCATTTGACAAAGGTGGGCTCATAATTCACGCGTGTTTACTAATTCAGCGACTCGTAGCGTAGTCATGTGTGAGTGGGCAGCGAAAAGTGTACCCAGCAGCATAATAAATAAGTGTGATAAATAAGAAGATCAGAAGATACATCGATAGACAGGTAGCTACGGGGAAGAAATGGAACAAGAAATTATGCATGAATACGAATAAAGAGTATTCTCTCTCTCTCTCTCTCTCTCTCTCTCTCTCTCTCTCTCTCTCTCTCTCTCTCTCTCTCTCTCTCTCTCTCTCTCTCTCTCTCTCTCTCTCTCCCAGCAGGCTCTCTTGAATGGTCTCCTAGACGGCCCCAACCCGTTAGTGGGGCAGGTGATTTTTTTTTTTTATAGTGTCTGTCGTGATATACGACTCTTTCTTGGCCCAAGGCGCTTCCCCCCGTGCCCCTCTTGTACGAAGTCGCTGAAGTTAGGGTTGGCTGAATATCTTGGCAGCAAGTGGGTAATACTCCGCCACTCGGCAATGGCTGAATGGTTAGAAAGATGGATGTTAGTGACTCCAACTACTTTTTTTTACTTCTTTTTAGGAGCAGTGAGTAGCGGGCTTTTTTTTTATTAATGTTTGTTTTTTGTGTGCCCTTGAACTGTCTCCTTTGCTGTAAAAAAAAAAAAAAAAAAAAAATTAATTGGTTATACGAAGATCAACATATTCATCAATACAGTTATGAACGGTGAAGAAATGAAAGAGAAATTTGTGCATGGATTGAAATAGCGTAAGATGGACAGATACGTATATAGGTCGCTCCCACTCTGTCTGACCTCCTTCTATTCTTGCTGTTTTTTACCACTATTTCTCACTTGATAACTACTCCAGCCTTCCCGAGTCCTCGCTTCACGGCACTATCTAAGCTTATATATATCCTCTCCAGTTTCCTATTGCAAAAGTTAACCGGTAGCTTCATTCTTTCATCCTCCTCACTGGTAAACTCCGGAACAGCTCCCCTTCGTCTGTCTTTCCTGCTACCTGTGACTTAAACTCTTTCAACCGAGGAGCATCAAGACACCTTTTTATTCGGTACCTTTTTGAAGCTGTTTTTTTTTATAGGAATATCGTGTTGAGGGATATTCTTTTTTCTATTTTGTGTTGTTTTTGGTCTACCTATACTGTCAATAAAAAATAAAAAAAATAGACGGTAGGATAGAATAATAGAGACGTGCCCTTGAGCTGCCTCCTTTGCTGTAAAAAAAAAAATAAATAACTAACTAACAGCAAGAATAACAACGTAAATATGAACAGAACTTTTGTGCATGTTATTTACTTAGTTCTCCATAACATTACCGCATAACACCAGCACCACAAATAGCAAATATATGCTTACAACCTTTGCTCCAGGAAGAAAAACCGAAACTTGGATTTTTTTTTCCATCATAATTTTTCTTCTTTTTTTTTCTTCTTTTTCTTTTTCTCTTACTCCTTTTTTTTTCTACTTCTAATCCTACTTCTACTACTTCTTCTTCTTCTTCTTCTTCTTCTTCTTCTTCTTCTTCTACTTTTTTTTCTACTTCTTCTTCTTCTTCTTCTTCTTCTTCTTCTTCTTCTTCTTCTTCTTCTTCTTCTTCTTCCTCCTCCTCCTCCTCCTCCTCCTCCTCCTCCTCCTTCTCCTGCTCCTCCTCCTCCTCCTCCTCCTCCTCCTCCTCCTCGTAATGTTGGTGTTTTCTTCTTTTGTATGTTTATATGTTTGTTTCTATATTTGGTTTCAGATAAAAAAAATGGAGTCTATTTCTTTCATGCATATTTGGTGTTACATTACGTGCTTTCTCCCTTACACTGTTTGTTTTGAAGTGTGATATTATTTGACTAGTTGATTTCCAGTATGCAAAGTCAACCAATGATCGTTTGTCAGAATGCACGAACTATTACGTATGAATGTATTTCTTTTCTCTTTTCTCTTGTGTTTTCCCTGGACAGTTTTCTCTAGTGACCTCTTTTTCCTTTACTTGTTCTATTCTGAGGCATTATTTTCCGTGACTTGCGTTTTCCCTGTTTACAAAATTTGCCCGTGGATGTTTTTAATTATAGCCAACGAGAAGTGTTTCTAGATATCGCGCTTCCTCTTTTGAGCAAATTAACCGCCCCGAGATACATTAGTTCGATCAAGGGGGATTTTAAAGGCGAGCAAGAGTTATTTCGTAATGAAAGAATAAATGAAATGTATTGATTGTGAAAGTGTCGGTTCTGTTGTGTTTTATGTGTCAGGCTTTTGTGTTCGTCCATCAGTTAATTATTTGTTACCTGTCGTGGTTAGCATGTTTATGACTCCGTTGTGTACTGTCTCATTCTTTGTCTTTCTTCTTTTGTTTTCGTGGTCTCTCTCTCTCTCTCTCTCTCTCTCTCTCTCTCTCTCTCTCTCTCTCTCTCTCTCTCTCTCTCTCTCTCTCTCTCTCTCTCTCTCTCTCTCTCTCTCTCTCTCTCTCTCTCTCTCTCTCTCTCTCTCTCTCTCTCTCTCTCTCTCTCATAATATTTCTTTCCTTTCTTTCATTTTTTTCTTGCTTTGAATTTGTCTCTTTTTTTTTTTTGCATTCTATCGTTCTCTTTTCCTTTTTTTCTTTATTTATTTTCTTTACTTTTCTTTATGCTTTGCTCTCTATATGTTTTCTTTGTCACCTATCTCTCTATATCTATGTCTATATGTCTTTCTAACTATACCTGTCTCTATTTACTTTTCTATTCATCCATCTATTTATACTCTGTACTTACTCTTCTATTATACCTGACTGTGGCTTAACACTGTGTAAAGGTGTGTTTTTATCTCACCCTCAGGCTCCAGGTGATGGTTCTCGACCCTTGAGCTCCACTTCAGACGATGGTGAGTGTTGAAATCCATATTGAAGGGTCGGTTCCATATTCTTTTCTCGCTCCCTTCACTGTTATATTGCGTTTCTGCTTCCCTCTTCTCTACACCACCTTTTCTTTTTACATCCCAAGGACCTGCGCAGTCACACCTCTCGCCTCCTTTCACTGTTACGTCATACTCCTGTCTCTCCCTTCTCCAGCATCTTCCCCTTTTTACATCCCAAGAATCTGCACCTCCTCATCACTCCCCTCACTGTTACATCGTCCTCCTGTCTCTCCCTTCTCTAATACCTTTCTTATTTACATATCAAGGACCTGCACCTCCTTATCTCTCTGCTTTAATTGTTCCATCGTCCTCCTGCTTCTCCCTTCTCTAACATTTTTCTTATTTGTATACCAAGAACCTGCACCTCCTCATCTCTCTTCCTTCATTGTTACGTCGTCCTTATGTCATTTTCGTCTCTATTACACTTTCCCCTTTTTACATTCCAAGAATTTTCACCTCCTCATCTCTCTTCATTTATTGTTCCATCGTGCTTCTGTTCTTTTCTTCGTTATTACGCCTTCCCCTTTTTACATCCTAAGAGTCCACACCTCCTCATCTCTCTCTCTCTCTCTGTTCATTGTTACATCGTCATCCAGCCTCTGCCTTCTCTAACACCTCCCCTTTTTACATCCCTAAGAATCTGCCCTCTTCATATCTCTCCCTCCACTGTTACGCCGTTCTCCTGCCTCTCCCTTCTCTAACACCTTTCTTAATTATATACCAATACCTTGCACCTCATCTCTCTCCCCTCATTGTTACAGCGTCATCCAGCCTCTGCCTTCTCTAACACCTTTTTACATCCCTAAGAATCTGCACCTCTTTATATCTCTCCCTTTACGGTTACGTCGCTCTCCTGCCTCTCCCTTCTCTAACACCTTTCTTAATTATATACCAATACTTTGCACCTCTTCTCTCTCCCGTCATTGTTACATCGTCCTTCTGTCACTCCCTTCTCTGTAACACCTTCCGTTTTCACTTCCCTTGGACCTGCACTCCCACATGTCTCTCGTTTCCCTTCCACAACAGCCACTCTGAATCGACGCTCCACTGACCATTCGTAATGTGATCTAATTTTGAATTATAGATAACACACAAGTCCTAGACCCCAAACCAAGGCTTTTGATGGCATGGCTCTTAATTCTTTATTCATGATGTGATTCAGGTTTGGTCTCTGTATCTCTCTTGAAAGCTTGGACATATTGGAAAGGAACATTTTTTTCCCATGCTCCTTCACTCATATCAATTATTTTCGAAGTTTCATTTTTCATAAGGCTCTTTTGGCGCTTAGTGTAATGTGCAGCTTCTTCCTTATTCTCAAAGTGTTCCAGTTTGGGTTTATAGATCACACTTCGAAGGTTGGAGTAGCTTGACGGGTATTTATCTTATTTATGGCTTACTCTTCTGCTGCTGTCACTCTTAATGGCGCCTCGTGTAGAGTGTAGCTCCTTCAATATTCTTAGTGTGATCAAGTGTTGGTTTATAGATCACACTTTGATGCTGGAAATAACTTGAAAGGAATAGTGTGAGTTCTTTTTTACATGCTCCTCCACTTCTTTTAATTGTTTCCGATGTTTTCTTCTTCCTGTCCTCGAGTCCTGCCGCCAGTCTGGTCTTCTGCTGCAGGATGTCACCCGGCACTAATCAATAGGGTGGTTTTCACACTCCTCCACTCCTGTTAATTGTTTCCGTTCCGTTTTCCTGTTCTCGAGTTCTGCTGCCAGTCCATTCTTCCGCCGGATACCCCCCTTTAGTTACAAATCAATAGGTGTTTAGGAAAGCCACTTTTCTGGACGGTGGGTATGTGATAAGTGACCCCGAACATCGACCTGCTGCCTGTTGTTGTATACAAAATTCAGTGTAACATATTTCACCTATTGCACAGTGGCTTGTTTGTACGCCTCGAAGTTTTAGACCAAGCAGGCATTTCTCAGCGCAGCATATGTCGTTGCACCCACTGAGGCGTCGTACATCACAGTTCCAGATTGGCTGTTCTTTACCCCAAGGTCTGTCCGTACCTGGAACTCCTTGCCTTGCGTTATGCTATGCAGAGTGTCAACACATTCTGGTTAAATTTGAAATCGTTCTTGTCGCGTAGCGTAATAATTCATAATGTGTCATCGGCCTGGGTCTATTGCTCCTTTAATTAATGGAATATAAATCTAAGTGCATGTCTCTTTGTGTTCTCATGATGATTTATTGTTGCTCAACCCACTCAGTTTGCTGGACTTGCAGACATATTAAGGTCATAGTGTGTGTGTGTGTGTGTGTGTGTGTGGGTGGGTGGGGAGGATGAATAGGAGGAATATGCCCTGAATCATCTAGAGATGAATTTTCAGAGAGCTCAAGGTTCAAACTTAAAGGCGGTAGCTGTAGCGCTATCAGGATTAAGGAGAGGCGGGAAACACGTTATATGCTGATAATGACCCTTGTCTGAAAACTGAATTCCGAACGGCAAACTAAAGACACACAATTGAGGTGCAGAGCAAAGCATGTCTGAATGAGAAAGAAGTAAGACCCGGAACCCGAGAGAGTTAAGAATGAAATGAATAAAAAAATAAAGTAGAGACGTAAATGTTTCAAATTGGAAAAGAAGCAAGGAGCAGTTAATAGAAGGTGGACCTGAACCGATTCAAAGCGATGGAGGTTGCAACGAGGAGAAAAAAAAGGATGCAAAAGAAAAAGATTAAAGAGTAAAAAGAAAAAGAAAGAAAAGCAGAAAATGGAGGACAAGAACAAAAACAACAAGAAAACAAAGGCACAAAAAATGAATCAAGGTGTCCATTCTAAGCTGTCCAATATTTCCACTTAAAAGTTAAACGAGAATACTCAACACAAAAACAAAAACAAAAAATATATCCATGTCGAAGGAAGAGAGACTATCAATGTAACAATCAATCAACCAATCATACATTACACACGTGGAGAGAGAACACACATACACTCTTTTGGGTACTCTATACTTTTATCTTTTACAGGAGCGGCGAGTAGCGGGCTTTTTTTTTTTTTTTTTGCAGTCTTTGTTTGCCCTTGAGCCGTTTTCTTTCATGTAAAAAAACAAAAACAAGAACAGATACCACCACCACCACCATCGCCATCACTACCACCACCACCACCGCCGCCGCCGCCAAAACACAGCTGCCCGGACACCTATTAATGGACCGTTCCCAGGTCGATCTCAGCTCTCTACTCCTGGTAATTGAAACCCAAGACTTTTTGCTTCGACAGACTCTCGTAATCACCTAAAAGGCCCTGTTACCTGACACCCTTCCCTGCTGACAGTCTCCTTTTACTCCTCTTCTTCTTCTTCCTTCGTCCTCGTCCTCTTCCTCGTTCTCGTTCTCCTCCTCCTCTTCTTGTTCTTTCCTTTTGTTGCAGTTGTTCTTGTTCTTCCTGTTCTTGTTTTGATTATTGTTTTACGTGTTTTTCTTCTTCTTCTTCTTTTTCTTCTTCTTCTCCTCCTCATTCTCCCACTAATTTGACGTTATTCTACCTCTTTCTGCCACTTACCTTTGTCTTTCTCTCTCTCTCTCTCTCTCTCTCTCTCTCTCTCTCTCTCTCTCTCTCTCTCTCTCTCTCTCTCTCTCTCTCTCTCTCTCTCTCTCTCTCTCTCTCTCTCTCTCTCTCTCTCTCTCTCTCTCTCTCTCTCTCTCTCTCTCTCTCTCTCTCTCTCTCTCTCTCTTTTAACTCATTTATTAGCTTATTCTGTTTCTAACGCTCTCATTCTCTCACTCATTCACTCAGTCACACACTCACGTTCACTCACTCACTCACTCACTCACGCCTACACCCAATAACACTTACGCACTCACTCATTGACTCAATCACTCCTTCACTCCTTCACACAATAACATAAATTAATTCTCTTTCTAGCGCTCTTTCTCTCTTACTCACACTCTTAATCACTCACTCACTCACTCACTCACTAACTCACTCATTCTTCCATTTAGTAACACTTCCTCATTCTCTTTCTAGCTCTATTTCCCTCTCCCTCACTCCCTCCCTCTCTCCCATTCCTTTCCTTTCCCCTCCCATTCCCTGCTTTCTCCTCTCGCCTTTTTGTTTCTCCTTCATACTCCTCCTGACTTCCTCTTTCCTCTTTCTCTCCTTCCATTCACTCACTCACTCAGCCACTCTGTACCTAACTTAATTGCTTGTTTGTTCTTGTAATCCCTCGTTGATTTTTTTTTTTTTTTGTCTTTCATAAGCGTTGTGTCACAAGCCTGCAATTTGTTGGCGTCAGGAGGAGACCTTGCTCGAGTGGCCCTTTCGCTTTTTAATTAAGCGTTCAATTGTGTCTTGTTTTTCCAGAGTGATTTTTTTTAGTTTTCTTATTTTTTGTCTTTTTCTATTTTTTTGTTTTATATCTGTGCGTATTTCATTTCGCTTTAATTTTCCGTTCTTTCATTCTTTCTTTTTTAATTCTTTCTTCCTTTCTGTATCATTGTTTTTTTTTCTTTCTCTTGTAAGCGTTTTATTTTATTATCATTATTATTATTATTATTATTATTATTATTATTATTATTATTATTATTATTATTACAACTATTATCATTATTTTTGTCATTTACTTAGGTTGAATACCAAAGTGATCTATTTTTCTCCAAGGGTTATTTTCACGTATATTTTTATTTTCGGTATTTTTTTCCCTGCGCCTGTTGGGTTTGTTGTTATTGTGTTTTATTTTAACTTTTTTGGTCTGTCTCTGGAAGGCGTTTACCGTGTTTTAATTAGCTATCTATTATTTTTTTTATACATATTTGTTCTGCTTGCTTAATTTTTCTTTGTTTTAGATTTCACGTGTGTGTGTGTGTGTGTGTGTGTGTGTGTGTGTGTGTGTGTGTGTGTGTTTCGGAAGTAGGCGCCACATTTTTTTTAGTGTCCTGTTTTTTTGTTTTTTTTCTTTTTTTTTAACTTTTTCCCCGTGTCCTGATTAACGGGTCCGTCCTCCCGTTAAAGGCTGCATTCTTGTGTGTCTTTTTTACCCTTTGCAACATTTGTGCGCTGGAAATGGTGAGGTCATTGCCTAGAGTGAGAGTATGGGTCATCTCTCTCTCTCTCTCTCTCTCTCTCTCTCTCTCTCTCTCTCTCTCTCTCTCTCTCTCTCTCTCTCTCTCTCTCTCTCTCTCTCTCTCTCTCTCTCTCTCTCTCTCTCTCTCTCTCTCTCATTTTTTTTTTACTGATTCGTATCTGTTTATTTTTCTAAGTTTCTGGCGTCCACATTTAACAGCATTCTAAAGGGTTATATATTTTTTCTATAAACGTTTAATTGCCGTTTAATCGCCACTTCAGCAGTCAATTAAAAAAGCCTCTAATCCAGGTTGAAAAAAAAAGAGCTTATCCTTTTCGCGAATTCGAATACTCATCTACCCGAGTTTCTGGCCTTCCGAAAATGTGCACGTTTTATTTACCTGCCACATTTTCTACTCTCAGGTGAACTTTTAACTGTCTGAACTGTCCTACCGGAAGTATTTATTGAGCGACTGGTATTTTAGAGGCAGGAAGCGAGAAATGATCCCTAGAACATCGCCCTTCGTAGATGAATGATGTTGATGAATGATTGCTTCGTGGTACCTGTAGTTCACGGTACCTCCTCCTTCCTCCATACAAAGACAGCCTTCCACCATGTTCTTCCTCTCCTTTCCTTCACTCATTCACCACATTTATCTCCTCCCCTTTTTCCCTCCTCTTTTACTCTTTATCTTCACTCCCTCCACGGTACCTCCAGTCCCTCCATACAAAGACAGCTTTCCTCCACTTTCTTCCTCCTCTCTCCATCTCTCATATATCTTCATTCCCTCCAAGTTACCTCCAGTCCCTCCATACAAAGTCATCTTTCCTCCACTTTCTTCCTCCACTTTCCCTCTCATTTATCTTCATTCCCTCCAAGTTACCTCCAGTCCCTCCGTACAAAGTCATCTTTCCTCCACTTTCTTCCTCCACTTTCCCTCTCATTTATCTTCATTCCCTCCAAGTTACCTCCAATCCCTCCGTACAAAGACATCCTTCCTCCACTTTCTTCCTCCTCTCTCCATCTCTCATATATCTTCACTCCCTCCAGGTTACCTCCAGTCCTTCCGTACAAAGACATCCTTCCTCCACTTTCTTCCTCCCCTCTCCATCTCTCGTATATCTTCACTCCCTCCAAGTTACCTCCAGGCCCTCCGTACAAAGACAGCCTTCCTCCACTTTCTTCCTCCCTTTTCCCTCACTTATTTACCTCCCTTCCTCCCATTACCTTCCCGTTTTCCTCCCCTTTCCCCTCACCTCTCTGTTCCTCTTGCATTCTCTCCATGTTTTCCTCCTCTTTTTTCCTCCTCCCCTTTCCTTCATACTCTTTCCTCTCCTTTTCATTTACCTTCACTCCCCTCCCATTACCTTCCCTTCCCTTTTCCCTCACCTCTCTGTTACTCTTTCATCCTTTCATACAGACATAGACATACGAACAGACAGACAGATAGACAGACAAACAGACAGATAGGTAAACAAGGGGTCATACCTACATACATACATACATATCAACATACTGAGAAACAGAGAGACGGTTCGTTAGGCAGAGACAAAGACAAGAACATACACACATATACACACATACAGACAGACAGACAGACACAGAGGAACAGAAAAACGCAGGTAAAACAAAACACGTGCACAATTACCACAAAACAATTTACCTGGACGGAAAAAAGGACCATTTAATCAACGCTCCCCTTTCTCCTCCCCCTCTCCCTCCCCCCCTCTCTCTCCCCTCACCTGTTTAGCGTAATGAGGTGTGAGTGTGACATTCCAACGCACCTGGTTCTCTCTCCCCTCTTTCCTCCTCCTCCTCCTCCTCCTCCTCCTCCTCCTCCTCTCCTCTCTCTCCTCGCTCGTCTACTCCCATCTCTCTTTCCCCTCTTCCCTCCAACCCCCTTTTCTCTTCATTCCACTTCATTCTTTCTCTTCTCTCTCCACTCCCTCTCTCTCTTTCTCTTCTTCCCTCCACCTCCCCTCTCTTTCCCCTCTTCCCTCCACCCCCCCCCCTTTTCTCTTCATTCCCCCCGTCTCTTCTCTTCCATCCACTTCTTCATTCTTTCTCTCCTCCTCGCTCCTCTCCCTCTCTCTCTTTCTCTTCTTCCCTCCACCCACCCCTCTCTTTCCCCTCTTCCTTCCTCTCCTTTGTTCCTTCCCCTCATTTTCTCCCCACCTCTTTGTCTATCACACTTCCTCTTCTCTCTTCTTACCCTTTTCTCCTTTCCTCTTCCTATTTCTAAGCTCCTTTTTTCCCATCCCTCCCATTCCTTTCCCTTCCCCTCCCATTTCTTTGCCCTCTCATTCACATCTCTTTCCTTGCTTTTTCCCCTCACCTCTTTGTTTTTCCTTCATATTCTTTGTGATTTCCTCTTTCCTCTTTTTTTTCTCTTTTTCCTCATCCATATATTTTTTCTCCCCTTCACTTCCTTTCCCCTCCTTTTCCCCTTCATCTCTTCACTCCCTTTGTCTGCTCTCCCTGACTTCTTCCTCCCTTTTCCTCCCTTTTCTTTTTTCTGATCCATTTAGCTTCCCTTCCATTCCTTCCCTTCCCTTCCCTTCCCTTCCCTTCCCTTCCCTTCCCTTCCCTTCCCTTCCTTCCCTTCCCTTTACTATTCATACTCTCTTAGTCTCCCTCTCACCCTCTCCCTCCCTTCCTCCCCTTCCTTCCTCCCCATTTCCTTATTAATTTATTTTCCCTTGCCTTCCCTTCCCTTCCCTACCCTTCCCTTCCCTTCTCTCCCTTCCCTTTATTATTCATACTCTCTTAGTCTCCCTCTCACCATCTCCTTCCCTTCCTCCCCTTCCTTCCTCCCCATTTCCTTATTAATTTATTTTCCCTTCCCTTCCCTTCCCTTCCCTTCACTATCTATCTGTTCTTCATCCACTTTGCATCTTCTCCCTCACTTCCTCCTTTCTCTTCCTCTCCTTCCTTCTTTCCCTTTTCCTCATACATTTATCTTCCCTTCACTCCCCTTCCCTTCCCTCCCCTCCCCTTCCCTTCCCTTCATTATGTATTTTCTCTGAGTCCCATTTGCATACTATCCCTCATTTCCTCCCCATCTCTCTCTCCCCTCTTTTCCTCCCCTTTTTCTGGGCCGTTTATCTCCCCTTCCCTCCCCTTCCTTTTCCTTCCCCTCATTATTCATATCCTCTTAGTCCCCCTTTCACCCTCACTGTCATTTCCTCCCCTTTTCCTGACTCGTTTATTTCCCCTTCCCTTCCCTTCCCTTCCCTTCCCTTCCCTTCCCTCCCTCCCATCCCTTCCCTTCCCTTCCCTCTCCTTTCCTTCCAATCCCTTCCCTTCCCTTCCTTTCCTTTCCTTTTCCTTTCCTTCCCTTTTCTATCCCATCTATTCCCTACATTTCCCCTTCCTTCCCTTCATTTCCCTTCCCTTTCCTTCCTTTCCCTTCCCTTTACTATTCATCTTAATTTTCCCTTTCCTTCCTCTTATTTCTCTTCCCTTCTCTTCTCTTCCCTTCCCTCTCCTTCCTTTTCTTTTCTTTCCCTTCTCTTCCCTTCCCTTCCCTTCCCCTCATTAATCATCTATTTTTCTCCCTTCCTTTCCCATCCCTTCACCATTTACCAGTCCTTTGTTAACCTTTTATCCTTATTTTCTCTTCCTCAATCGTCCACCTTCCCATTTATCCTGTTTCCATTTTCTCTTTTCCTTTCCATTTCTCCTTTGTCCATTTTGGTTCCTTTGTTTTCCTTTACTTTTCATCTTTTTTTCTCATCGTTAAAATATATTCCTTATCCCTTTTCTCCACTTCCTTTTGTTTTTGTTTTTTCTCCATTTTCTCTTTCATTCAATCATCACTGACCCCTTCCCTTCCCTTCCACTCCCCCTTCCTTCATTTTATAGTCTTTTCTTTTTTCTTAACTATTTTCCTCCTCTAATTCATTCTTTACCTCTTGTTCTTCCATCCCTCATATCTAGTCATCGTTTTCTTCTTTTTCTCTTTTATTTCTGTTTTTTCTGTCATCCATTGTTCTTCTTTCTTTCCTCGTAATTTAATCATCGCGTTTTTCCTTTTTTTTTTATTTCTCTATTTATTTTCCGTCGTCCATTCATACTTTATCGATCTTCCTTCCTTCCTTCCTTCTTCATTCTTCCTTCTTCTGTCTCCTCTTTCCGTTTCCTCTACATTGTTTTTCCCTCCAGTTTTCATTCACCCTCCTTTATTTTTCCTTCTTTCGTTTCCTCTTTCCATTTCCTCTCCAATGTTTTCCTCTCCTGTTTTCAATCACGCTTCGCACCTTTTAAACGAAATTCCACAATGGCCGCGTGTTCTTTAGCGCATTTCGGAAAGGTGAGAAGCGCCCCACTTACCTGTTAATTGCACACCTGGGCTTAAGGAAACTCTGCACAGGTATTTCTAATGAGAGCGCGGGGCTGGCCATTTTTTTTCCGCTCTTTTATTTTTTACTTTTTTGTGTGGGGGAGTGTGTGGGAGGAGGTGTAAGGGGGGAGAGAGGGGAGAGGGAGGGGGCGTGTGTGTGTGTGTGTGTGGGGGGGGGCTAAGGGAGGTAAGTGTGTGTGTGTGTGTGTTGGACTTGGGAGTATGTTTTTGTGTGTGTATATTTCTCTCTCTCTCTCTCTCTCTCTCTCTCTCTCTCTCTCTCTCTCTCTCTCTCTCTCTCTCTCTCTCTCTCTCTCTCTCTCTCTCTCTCTCTCTCTCTCTCTCTCTCTCTCTCTCTCTCTCTCTCTCTCTCTCTCTCTCTCTCTCTCCCCCCAATTCCTTCCTCTTTGATGCCTTGCTCGATTAAGAGTAAATAATTTTTATATGTATTGGAATTGCTTTATTTTTTTCTCCTTTAATCACACACACAGAGAAAGTGAATTTGCCTTATTAGATGAAGCTCGTGTGTGTGTGTGTGTGTGTGTGTGTGTGTGTGTGTGTGTGTGTGTGTGTGTGTGTGTGTGTGTGTGTGTGTGAATATTCGTACACATGACTTACCTGAATGAAATACGTACATAATTTGAGGACTCGGAGTTGACTGATTTTGTACCCGTCATTCCTCCATGTGCGTGTGCGTGCGTGTGTGAGTGTGCTCCTACTAATTAACCCATCACCTGCGCGTCGCCTGCCTTCACACCTTCGTTTATTGAAAGACCTAATTAAAGTTAAGAGTTCAAATACGCGGAAGTATATTGATGAAACACTCCCTCCCCTTCATCTACGTCTTCCCCCTCTTTCCACTCATCGTCGTTCTCTCTTTTACTCTATATTATTCTCCTTCCCTTTCTTCCCCCTACCGTACCATTTTCTTTTATGTTAACTTCTCTCCATTTCCTTCTTCACCATCTGTCTCCTCTTCTCTAATCTCCTGAACCTCTATCTATCCTTTCCTTTCCTTTCCTCTAATCTTCTAACCCTTTATGTATCCTTTCCTCTCCTTTCCTCCAATCTCCTGACCCTTTATGTATCCTTTCCTCTCCTTTCCTCCAATCTCCTGACCCTTTATGTATCCTTTCCTCTCCTTTCCTCCAATCTTCTAACCCTTTATGTATCCTTTCCTCTCCTTTCCTCCAATCTCCTAACCCTTTATTTATCCTTTCCTCTCCTTTCCTCAAATCTCCTGACCCTTTATGTATCCTTTCCTCTCCTTTCCTCCAATCTCCTGACCCTTTATGTATCCTTTCCTCTCCTTTCTTCCAATCTCCTTACCCTTTATGTATCCTTTCCTCTCCTTTCCTCAAATCTCCTTACCCTTTATGTATCCTTTCCTCTCCTTTCCTCCAATCTCCTAACCCTTTATTTATCCTTTCCTCTCCTTTCCTCAAATCTCCTGACCCTTTATGTATCCTTTCCTCTCCTTTCCTCCAATCTCCTGACCCTTTATGTATCCTTTCCTCTCCTTTCTTCCAATCTCCTTACCCTTTATGTATCCTTTCCTCTCCTTTCCTCCAATCTTCTAACCCTTTATGTATCCTTTCCTCTCCTTTCCTCCAATCTCCTAACCCTTTATTTATCCTTTCCTCTCCTTTCCTCAAATCTCCTGACCCTTTATGTATCCTTTCCTCTCCTTTCCTCCAATCTCCTAACCCTTTATTTATCCTTTCCTCTCCTTTCCTCAAATCTTCTAACCCTTTATGTATCCTTTCCTCTCCTTTCCTCCAATCTCCTAACCCTTT